>NW_022436985.1:5293446-5351196 GCF_009761245.1 Sapajus apella
GAACACATGGACACAGGGATGGGAACATCACACACTGGGGTCTGGTGAGGGGGAACTAGGGTAGGGGCAGTGTAGGGTGGGGAGTTGGGGAGGGATAACATGGGGAGAAATGCCAGATATAGGTGATAGGGATGGAGGCAGCCAACCACATTGCTATGTATGTACCTATGCAACAATCCTGCAAGTTCTTTACATGTACCCTAGAACCTAAAGTAAAATTTTAAAAAATGAAAGAAAGAAACAAGCAAAAAAAAAAACACAAAAAAGTAGCCACAGCCTCCCATCCTTCAGCAACCACCACACTGATGACTCAGCAGCCATCAACATCAAGGCAACACTCTCCGCCAGCAAAAAGATTCTGACTTACTGAAAGTTCACATGATCATTAGCTTTTTTTTTTTTTCTTTTTAGCAATCATATATTTTTTTTGATTTTTTAAAATTTATTAATATTTTTTGAGATGGAGTCTCACTCTGTCACACAGGCTGGAGTGCAGTGGCTCAATCTTGGCTCAATACAATATCTCTCTACGGGTTCAAGTGATTCCCTTGCCTCAGCCTCCAAAGTAGCTGGGATTACAGGCATGTGCTACCATGCCTGGCTAATTTTTTTGTATTTCTAGTAGAGATGGGGTTTCACCATGTTAGCCAGGATGGTCTTGATTTCCTGACCTCGTAATCCATCTGCCTTGGTCTCCCAAAGTGCTGGGATTACAGGTGTTAGCCACCACACCCGGCCGCAATAAGGTATTTTTAAATAATGTATCTACATTTTATTTAGACCAAATGCTATTTGCGCACTTAATAGACTACAGTATAGCATAAACATAAGTGTTATTTTCACTGGGAAAAAAATGTGTGATTTGATTTATTGCAATATATACTTTATTGTGATGATATGGAATCAAATATGCAATATTTCATACAAACACACGCACACACACACACAGGTATATTTGTGTATCTTGTGAAAAATCAATGAACGTTTGGTTTAATTTTGCTTACATCTCAAAAGACATGATGACCTCAGGGAGATGGAAGATTCACAAATGATGCTGTAGCTAATTTATGACTTACTTGAAGATTGTGAGATACCAGTGTTACATGATAAAAATAAAAGTGGAACAAAATCTAACTTATAATAGTGAAAAAACAGAGACTGACATTTCAAAACAAATTCAAAGTATTTAAAACCTATCTTAACAGGTTCAAACTTTATAAAACTGCTGAAACACATCTCTTTTTTTGGAAAAACTCTAGTTATTAAAATTCTGACCTACTTTATAATTTAAAATAGTCTACTCATTTCTGAATATAAAATCCTTTGAAAGACAAGAGGGCTACACATATCACAATTAGTGTCCCTTAGAAATAACATTGCTATTTTTTTTAAATTACTGATTCTTATTAAGTAATCTTAAAGAATAAAATAATATTGTCAAGTTATTTTGACTTATATCTCAACTGAGTAGGAAGACAAACATTAACGGGTATATTTATCTTAACTTGATGAATGCTTTAGTGAATGATCAATTGTTTTTACAGCTCTGGGAAAGGTCGCTGATTTGAATCCAGCAAGTGTTTTAATAAAAATTCTCAGAAACCAAGAATTCAGCTTAACAAGAACAAAACCAAGATTTGTTGTCAAGGCAACACAGCCCAAGAGATTGGCTTTCACACAAGATAGACTTGACATTTGATAACGCTGGAGATATATAAAAATGTCTACTAATTCAAGGATATTTAATATTAACGTCCAAAAAATTAGATAATACTTCCCACATGACAAAAAAGAAATACCACATCAAATTTTATTATTTATTTTTTGTCACTATCAATTAAGATATATTCCCGAATGTTGATGCCATGTTTAAATAATACTTATGATGATGTGCTTTCTCTAAGGGGCCAATTTAATTTTAAGTAGTTTGAGGCTTTAAATTCTTGAATTTAAGCAGAAATGAAATTCCCTACAGCTAACTAAATGGGTTAGAATGTTAATCTTAGTGCTAAAACTTAATCTTTAAGCAATGAATAAAGGGACTTCATCAAGATGAAAGGAAAACTTTATAGCAAGAGTCATTTAGCTTCTCTTTTTTCTCCAGAATGTAAATTGATTTTTTCACACCTATTTAGCTCTAATTATTTTAAGATACTATTGATGCAGCATGATGCACTGAAAGTAACATTAAACTGAGAGTAAAGAAACCTTGATTCAAATTTTCTTAAATTTCTGTGGCATATCATGCAAAATAATACTCAGTTTACTGAAGGGGTTGGACTGTTTTGAAAATAGATCAGTTATTTTCAAAATGTGTTGAATAGAGACTATGGTTCCAAGGACTGCCTAAATCAGGATGATAGGAACAAGTAGGGAATACAGAGATGAGAGATTCTAAGCCGGGGAAATTCTACATTCTCATTCATGCCATTCTTTAGGGTTGGCAACATCTTGGATATTAAAATTATATGATCATATATCGATATATATCCATATCATATGAGCATACTGTCATTTAATAAAATCAGTGAATTCTAAGGAAATATGTGCATCAAGTTTTACTATGACAATATATCTGTTTACATTTTTAGGCATATTAACAGCTCACGAGATTAAGTTTTCTAAAACTTTTGTCTATTTTTTAGCTTACCTGTAATACGCCACTTCCTTTTTTCCTGATAAGTTCTTACTCATCTGTCAGGATTCCAGTACAAATGTCACTTTATCCTTCCCAGATTGTTCCAGGAAGTAAATCCCATTTCTCTACCGTACTTTTTATTCTAGCATCTTTCACTTGTATTTACCTGTCTTCCTCACTTCGGTACAATCAGTTCCTAAGAGCATCAAGGCTATCTTACGCATCTTTACTACTGATTTCTGAATCCCTCTCCTCTCTAGCTACTCTCTAGTTCAGAACAATGTTTACATAGAGTAGACACATGACAAAAGTAGAACCTTTCTATAATGATAAAATATTTAGATTTGAAAAGTTAGATTTTAACAATTATTATTCATTATTTAATAGCTACCTCAGGTAAGCTTTAATAAAATAAATTTACCACTTAACAAAGGAAATAAGTAAGCCTTATATGGTTTATTATTGATATTTCAGTAACCAGATATATAACGGGTTTAACTACATTCACTTTGAGAATGTTAGTTGTGATTATAAAGCTGAAGGCATTCATGTCAGAATGTAGAATTGTTTTCATGTGTTGGTATTTTCCATCCTTTTATTTTTAATAAAACATGTTTTGTTTTGGAGTATATTTTTTTAAAAATTTCAATATATTTTAAATATACAAAAAGTAAAGATAAAATGAAAATCATGTATTCATCATTATCGAGGGATTATAAAAATTTAAGTTTATTTCCTTCATCATCCTCATTGGCTTTCATTTTTTATTGCTTTAGTATTCTAGGCAAAGTAAATTCTAATGGTAATACACTTGTGGAACTCAGCTGCTCATATTTGCCAAAGACACCACTTTTCTTGATAATAAAGACTTGATGAATATCTTGATATCTGATTTCGGACCGCGCACTTCTGTCTAGCCAAAGGTGATGCTGATACTCTCATATTTGTTGATTAAAACATTGGTTGATAAAAGCATACAAAATGTGTACTATTAACTGTGATATTTTTATAGAAAGGAAGATGCTGGAGAATGTAACAGAACCAATGTATTACTTTTCATATCAGTTTTGATGCCTGTGGCTGCAAGCATGAGATGCTACTATTAATAGTGACTTAAACAGTGAGATCACTTATTAACTTACTAGTAAGTTACCAGATATAGGAAGTTTCAATTTACTTAATTTAGTGATATAAGGATGTTATCAAGAACTCAGGTGCCTTCCAAGTTTTCATTCTACCATATACAACATATTGGCTTTTACGTTTATGTTTCTTCCCCAAGGTGAGTTTTCTGCCGCAGTTCTGATATCCCATCCTCATACAATAAATCCAAAGGGAGAAAAGGCTAATTACCCCTTGGTGTCTCTTATCAGAAATAAAACATTGACGAAAAACAAACAGCAATCTTTCCAATTTTCACAAAGATATGAAATGGGGTACATTTTTAGGCTTAGACCAGTGATTCTCAAAGTGTACTGTAGATCAAAATCACATCAAGGGCTTTAAAAAAACACGCATCGCAGGGCTTACCAAATCCCCAGGTGACGGCGCTGTTGCTGGTCTAGGGACCATACAGGGAGAGCCACTGGTTTAGACCAATCAACACTTGCAGTTTGGGAGTCATAAGAGGGCAGAGCATTTGGGAGGTTAAAAAAACCTGAATATTTGGACTCTGTTAATAAGAAAGGTGCATTGGAACTGGCTAAACAACATTTTGCCATAGTTCCATCTCAAATTACAGTGAACAATATTCTAACAAGATTCATGTTGAAGTGATGATCCCTTAAAATGATTCCATCTACACTGATTCTCTATTCTTTTTGCCCTCTTGTAAGTATTTAAAAAAAAAAAAAAAAAAAAAAAAGACTCTTGCTCTCTTTCCGTTACCTCCATTGGCCTCAAAGATTTTCTGTATTAATTATTTAATCTCCTTTGAATATTTATGTTCTTTTTTAACCTCTATGAAAGACGTCTCTAAGTTTCCTGTCCTTTAATCAACAACCGTCCTTTAATCAACTGAGATATGTCCTGAAGCTACCTTCTTTTCTTTCTTCTTAACTGGGAAACTTTTTAAAAGCAGAGTTCATATAGCTTCAATTTCTTTACCATATATCCTTTATCTTCCACATTCTGAATATACTTTTTTAAATCAACAAACAAATGACTCCACTGTTTCTCTTTTTCTGTTACTTTTTTTTTATTTATTTACAATTGGTAAAAATCACTCTGTTGTGTACAGTTCTATGGGTTTTGAACAATGTATAGGTTCATGGTCTGCAGCCACAATCTTGATAAAGAATAGTTTCATCAATTTCAAAAATTACCTTATGCTTTCCCTTTGTCTTCAGTAATTACCCTCACCCCCAGTCCCTGGCAATCACTGATCTGTTCCCTGTCCCTGTAGTTTTATCTTTTCTATAGCCTCAAATAAATCCATACATAGTATATTCAGATTTTGTAAGCTGTGACCAATCTTAAGGTACAGTATCAATACTTCTTTTATTTGAAATTATTTTCAAATGTTTCTATGGTGCTATTCTTTCCAGGATAGTTTCCAATTTCTCTCCATTCTCTGGCTTCTTTTATTCTTTAAATATAGATATTTCTTAAGAAAATTACTTTAATCTTCTTTTACTTTTACATTGTTTTCTAAACAAAATCAGTAACTCTTGAGTCTTGGACAACTGCCTTCAGATTTGAGCACATGCTTTACATTTCCAATCACCTAAGTAATTTTGGCACAGAAATTGTCACCAAAGTACCTCTGGGACAGAAATCTCATTTTTCTCTTGTGATTCTCTTTGTGCTGCAAATGGATATGCCTTGCATATCTGCCATTCCTCACATCTGCAGTACTGGGATTAAATCCTGCATTTTTATTAGCGACTTTACCTAAGGGTTTTCCCCTGTCATGTATTCTTCCATGAATACAGCTCTAACCCTGTGATTATTGTTCTAAAATAATAAACCTGTTGTTTTCATTTTTCTTTATGCCATTCATCTACTTAGTTGCCTTTATTAATAGAAATGTAATATTCCCCATTCTATTGTTCAGGATTCAGTTTAGTTGCTGCTTCTAATCACACCGACTGAGAAAAATTACCCCCTTTCTTTTACTGGATGTTTTTGGGGGATACCTCTTTTAAAAATATATCATTTTCTACTTTGTGTTCAAATATTTGAACACACTTAACATGTGATCACAACTCAATTTTCAGGGCCCAATCCTTAACAAATTTGATTCACATTTGCATTCCTACAACTCACTGAAGAGTACATTTCTGATTATATACTGATTGAATGTGTGAATGGTAAAATTATCTTGTTAGATTCTTTAATATAAGTTATGGCTAT
The DNA here is from genome assembly GCF_009761245.1 of Sapajus apella. Taxonomy (NCBI): domain Eukaryota; kingdom Metazoa; phylum Chordata; class Mammalia; order Primates; family Cebidae; genus Sapajus; species Sapajus apella. Next base: position 5,299,439 of record NW_022436985.1, read on the forward strand.
ATATTTAAGTTAAATGTTAGATTAGAATTTGTATTGTCTGTTCTTTCATATTGCATTCACCATGGTAGAAAAACTTAGACTAATAATTTCCCTAAAAAGCCCTCTATTTACATTCACAGTTTGCTGGACTCATAGCTGCATCCTTCATTATTCTATAACCTTCTAAATATCCAGCAAAAAGCTCTTCCTGACCTCTTATCATTGGGACTCACAGGTCAGGCCAAGCCTTAATCCTTTCCCCTAAGCCAGGAAAGTTGAAGGGAGTCATTCACAGAGCTATATACATAGCAAATACAGTGAACCCCCCACCCCTGCAACATACATCTGCTTCTGTGATATGCTTTTTTTTTTGCAGTCAATTTAACATCTAGGAAGTTTTAGCACTTGCAATTAAGTATCAGAAGAAGGAAATCAATTATATGTTTAACCTTTGCCATTCAAATCTTATTATTTTCTATTAGTGACACTAATGACACTAATGACAGACATAGCTGTAAATAACTTCATTATGAGGTTGTTTTTCCTAAGCTGAATGATGACAGTTTTCACATACTATCCAAAGGCAATTAACAGATCTAAATAAATTGAGTATAGTATAAAATGAAAAGCAAATGCTAATTTATAAAAATGATCCCATTCAGTTGTGAAAGATTTATATTAATGAAGATACCTTACTTCCTTAATGATATGCTTTTTCAAGAAATCAGGTATTAAAAAATAAATAATTGAGGTGTTAAAAATAGGTTGAACATCAGAGAATAATTATATTTTAATACCTGACTTCTTGAAAGAGGTATAGTGAAAAATATCTGAAAATTAAGATGAAAAATTTCAGGGTCATATAAGTAGACAGAAGGGAAAGCTTCTGTATGCAGGAAGAAATGTTGACTAAGAAAAAAATACTGCTCTGTTATTAACAGCAACAAGGAATATACTTCTAGGAAACAGTAGGGCATGCCTGATATATCTTTACAAGCTAGAAAGATGTTCTATGTGCAGAGATTAAAACTGCAAAAAATAAAAGAACAAAAGACAAACAATAATCCAATAAAACTTAAAAAGACCATGCTGGTTGAATCAGTAGGCTGATTTTAATTTTCAAGAGTTGACCAAAGACTTATGAAAAGAAGGAAATAGGTCTTTCCATGGTTTAACAGAGAAGAGTTCTGAAAATAGATGTTCAGGAATTGATGCTACATTTAAAATTGACCCCATTTATTTCTGCTAATATTTAATTAATTTCCAGGGGACACACGTTCTCCACTATAAGATACTCAGAGGATCAAAACAAGCCATTTACAGTCAAAGAGACAACAAAACATATGTCAACTCTACCAGTTACTCATTTTATGGGATTTGACAAGTGATTTTTATTCTATAATCCTCAATTTTCACATTTGAAAATATGCTAATAGAAATACACACTTTGTAGTGCTCTGATTAGAACTGAATAAAATAAAATGTGGAAATGATGTCCAAAGGGCCCAAGATGGTATCTTAATCATAGCAAATGCTTCCTAAATGCTTGCGCTGTCTGAGAACTCCTTCATTTTTAATACTGTCATCAAAACATGCTCTATCAGTATTAGTCCCTGAATTTAAATATTTTTTTAAAAAGGTACCCATCAATTTATTTTTTTAAAATGCACACCAACTACATGTGATCTTGCATAGCTAATTCCAAATGGAATAGACTGTGCTACATGACCCACAATAATCTTTTTTCCATACCCAATTAGCAGACACCAGTGACATACTGAATTACTTCAGACTTGGAGTGAGATTCCTTGCTTCCACAATAGTAATTTTACCCATTAGGCTATTAATATACTCCTTAGTCATAACGTGAAGATACAATACTATTCGTTTAATTTAAAAAATGTTGGCTGTTTTACTACATGCTATGAATTGTTCTAGACATCAAACAGACAAAAACTCCTGCCTTTAAAGAATTTATAATTGAGTATAGGAGTACCAATAGATAAAACGGAGAAGTAACATAGTATATGAGATGCTGATAAATGTCACTGAGAAAAGTACAGCAGAGAAGGCTGATAGATATGCAGGGCAAGGAAATTGCAATAAAGAAAATACTCAGTGAAGACCTCATTAAAAAGGTAAAATTTGAGTAAAGATCTAAAGAAAGTAAGCAAATTAGTCATGAAGATTATGTTTGAGGGTAAACAGTTTTAGGACAGGAAATAGTGACGGCAAAGCTCTTAAGGTGGTAATGTACTTGATTTATTTGAATAAAATGAGATCAATGTGGCATGGATGGAGTGACTAAGGAGAAGAGTAGCAGCAAATACAGAAAAGTGAGATAATATAAGGACACGTGGAGCATTAGAATGACTGGCTTTTATTAAAAGCAGAAAGAGAAGCAACTGGATTTTCAGTAGTAAAGGAACATGACCTGATTAATGTAACATAACTTTCCTGGATGATGTAGTGAAAATAACCTCTCACCAAGGAAGAAAATAATGAAATCAGGTAGAAGCCTTTTAAACAAACAAACAAAAGCTTGCCACCTAGAAAGGAAGTCATTTTGTAACAGGGGAGAAGTGATTGAATGCTGGATAATTTAGAAAATAGAACCTTTAAATTTTCTTGTACAACTGGACATATCATATGAGAGAAAGAGGGAAACAGATGCCAGCAACATTTTGGTATGATCAATTGAAATGATGGAGTTGTCACTGAGATGGAAGATACTGAGACAAGAATAGCTTTTTGCAGTGTTTTACGAAGGAGATCAAGAGTTCATTTCTGGGCATGGATTAGAGAACCTTCTTTAACATGCAAGGAGAAATGAGAAAGGCCAGTAGATATATCGGTAATAAGAATTAATACATAAATAGACACAGGGTCATTTTCTTACCATCTAAGGCTTACTAAATTTAACTAGCCTTTTCAGAAGCAGAATTATTTTCATAATTTTCCTGCCATGTTGTCTTATTCTTCTGATCTTTTGTCTAACTTATTAGCTAAGAGCTTACTGAACTGTATTTTTTTAAATCTCTTTTTATGTGGCAAAATATATATAACTTAAAATTTACTCATTAATTCATTAATGAGTACAGTGTTGTGGAATTAAGTATATTCACACTGTATTTAAGTGTACAGTATTGTGGAATTATATTCACACTGTGTGTAATCATCCTCACCATCCATCTTTAGAACTATTGCATCTTCCCTACTGAAACTCTGTGCCCATTCAACATTATTCCCCAACCTCCTCTCTAGCAACCATCACTCTGTTTTCTCTCTAAGAATTTCTATACTACACTTTAGGTATCTCGTATAAGTAGAAATATACAATATTTGTCTTTTTATGATTGGTTTAGTTAGCATGTCTTCAAAGTTAACTCATATTATAGCATGTGTCAGAATTTCCTTACTTTTTAAGTTGGATAATATTGCATTATATGCATAAACCACATTTTCTTTGTCCAGTCATCTGTTGATTGACATTGGGGTTGCTTCCACCTTTTGGTTATTGAGAATAATGCTGCTCTGAACACAGGTATATAAGCATCTATTTGAGGCCATGATTTCACTAATTTTGTCTGTATAGCTAGATGTGAAATTGCCGAATCACGTTTTTTTTTTCTTTTTTGAGGAATTGCATTATTGTTAAGAAAATGTAATATATCTTTATACATACATGTATAATGAAAATTTTGTGAAAAATATTTAGGGAATATGGCGATTTTACGTGTCTTGCAGATGACATCAGAATGTCTTGGAGTTTAAATTAATCCCATGCTCCATATGAATTAACAATGAACTGCAGGAACATGCAAAGAAACAAAACCAACAAATAAAAAAGCCAAGAAACATACAAAACTTATAGGTTAAAAGAAGTTTGACATAACCAAGGCATCAAAACATATGAACTTATTTGAATTCTGATTCAAACAAAAAACAGCTATTTTGAAAAGTGCTAGTTATATTTATTACAAAGTATTAAGTATCAAACTCACTCTTCTTTCATAAATAATTAGGAAAATGGACAATCAATAAAAGAAAACTCTTCTCAGGCATTAAATAACATATAGCATAGTACTGTAATTTTTTTTCAATTAGTGAAACATATTAGGTAACCTCCACTACAGCTTGGCTTTCTACCTGAGGACACTTCTAAACCACACTTAAAAATGGTAGCCCAAACAGAAAGCAGTGGTTCTCAGTGGGCAAAGAGAATAAGGATTGGAGTTTGGAGTCCCTGGATGGAAGCTGAAATTTAATATGCAAGGTATTAGAGAGGAGGAAACTAGTCACAGAAAAAATCCAAAATTCTGACGGGAAACTTTTGGATAGTGATTAGTTCTAAATTTTGAATTGCTGGCCACTTTCATTCAGAATCCATAGGCATGGTAGACAACAGCTACTGGAAGCTGTGAGCCAAATAGCTGTTCCAAACACCAAAGTACTGAGAATCAGTGGAGTCCTGAGTTCCTAACCTGAGTCACGAATCTTTGTTGAATACCCCAGGCATTCACGCCCTACAAATACCACACTTAGAAGCAGAGTTACACTAGTCTCATTATATGCACTACTATAGTGCTCTAACAAAGTAAAAACCAAGCCTCAAAGATCAAGTTGGTGGACCAGTAAGGTAACTAATTGTCAGAACAAAACTCAACTATAAACAGAAAATCAAACACCGCATGTTCTCACTCATAGGCAGGCGTTGAACAATGAGAACACATGGACACAGGGAGGGGAGCATCACACACTGATGCCTGTGGAGGGGAACAAGGAGAGGGACAGCAGTGGGGGTGGGGAGTTGGGGAGGGATAACATGGGGAGAAATGCCAGATATAGGTGACAGGGAGGAAGGCAGCAAACCACATTGCCATGTATGTACCTATGTAACAATCATGTTCTTCACATGTACCCCAAAACCTAAAATGCAATAAAATATATATATGTAAACTAAAAAATAAAAAACAAATTAAAAAAAAAAAACTTAACTATTTTAAAAGAAGGAAATAAGTCTGGCTGTTCACCAACATAGACCCAAAAATATGTGACATAAATTATATATAAAAAATACATATGAAGAAGCAAAAATAGTCAACAAAAACAGATATACAGAGCACCAGACATTTTGAAATTAATAGGAAAAACTCATTACAACAGCGATTACATGCGTGTTTGAGAATTTGCAATAAAAAATAAACACACGCTGGGTGTGGTGGTTCATGCCTGTAATCCCAGCGTTTTGGGAGGCTGAGGCGGTTGGATCACGAGATCAGGAAATCAAGACCAGCCTGGCCAAGATGGCAAAACCCTGTCTCTACCAAAAATACAAAAAGTTAGCTGGGCACGATGATGGGTGACTGTAATTTCAGCTACTCAGGAGGCTTACTCAGAGAATTGCTTGATCCCAGGAGGTGGAGGTTACAGCAAGCCAAGATCATGCCACTGCACTCCAGCCTGGGCAACACAGTGAGACTCGGTTTCAAAAATGAATAAATGAATTTTTAAAAATAGACACCATGGGAGAACAGATATAAATTTCACCAGATAAAATAAAAACCATATAAGATGGAAATTACAATTTATCTGAAATTAGGAAAATTATAGGGTGGACTGAACAGCTATCAAATACTAGAGAATAAAGAATTAGTAAACTTGAAGACATGCCAACCTATCAAACTGGAGGACAGAAAGGGAAAAAAACACAAAACTAAACATAAATGAACAGAGACGTTGAGATCCACGGGAAAATAAAGCAGTCATATGTACTTATAATGAAAGTCATAGAGAAAGGAGAGAGAAAATAAATATTTGAAAAGTTAATGCTAAATTTTATTTTTTACTGAGTTTGACGAAAAATACCAACTGAAGACTTAAGACACACACCTCATTTTAAAGAGGATAAATCCAATGAAAAAGCACTCAGTACAACAGAATAAAATTGCTAAAAATCAAATATAAAAATTTTTAAAAATAGCTAGTAATAAAATTTGTATTATATACAGAAGAAAAATAAAAGGAATGTCAGCTGTCTTCTCATCATAAACAATGCCAGCCAGAATTCATTAGATCAAAACTTTAAGATGCTGAAATAACAAAGAAATATAAATATGTCCTGGATTTCATATGCAGGGTAAGTATCTTTAAAAAATAAATGAAAATAAAAGCAGTTCCACATTAAAAAAAAAAAAAAAAAACCCACAACAGAATTTGTCATTAACAGACATGCACCACAAGAATATTTTTAAGTTTTTTTTTAGCCTAGAGGGAAATGAGAAATGATAACTTAAAGAAACACAGATCTTCATGAAGGAACAGCATGGCTGATGTTAAATATGTTATTAAATTTAAAAAATGTTGTGTTCTCATTTATCTAGACTACAACTTAATTTTTTAAACACACAATGTGTTTAAAAAATAGTACATGTAGAAATAAAGCATATGTTCACAAAAGCATATAAGGGTATAAATGGGAGTACACTGCTACAGTAGTCTTGCAGTATAGATGAGGTAGTATATTAATCCAAAAGATTGAATATAATAGTTAGAAATAAATTTTGTAAACGCTAGAGTAGCCATCAAAAACATATATATATAATAAAGATATACACATCTTTCTATCTACATGTCATTAAAAGTCAAATAGTAAAAAACATGTTTGATTAATTTAAATAAGCCAAGCACACAAAGACACATACTCTCATTTATTTGTGGGAGCTAAACTGTAAACATTATGAAGATAGAGAGTAAACTGGTGGTCCCAGAAACTTTGAAGGGTAAAGGGAATTGGGTGATAAAGTGTAGTTAATTAATGTGCACTAATACACACTTAGTAGAAGAACCAAGAACTGGTGGTTGATAGATTGGTAGGATGACTATAGTTCATATTATTCCATTGTACATTTCAAAATAGCTAAAAGAGAACTATGTAAATGTTCCTACCACAAATAAATGATAAATATTTAAGGTGATATATATTCTAATTACCCCGACTTGATTATATCAATATATCACATAACTATGTGCCCCTAAATATGTACATCTATTACGTATCAATAAACAAACGAAGAAAAAAATGTAATGAAGAACAGATGGGAAAATGGAAAACAAGTGACTACATGTTAGACTAAATACATCCATACCAATAATTATATTAAATGTAAATGGATTAAGCAAACACTGTAATTAAGTTAGAAACTGTCAGACTGAGTAAAAGGCAAGACCCCATTATTTGCTATATACCAGAAATTCACTTTAAATGTAAATGTACAAATAAATTGAAAGTAAAAGATCGGAAAAAGTTAAGCTGTAAAAATATTAATCAGATAATATTACTAGACTATTCCACACATTTTAACATTGGGTATTCCTGATATTAAGGAATGATTGTAAATTCAGAAGTAGTAATGTTATTAGAGCTGAAATTTTTAAAGTTCATGTCTGATAGAGATACATGCTAAAATATTTGTTGAAGACAAGAAGCCTGGAATTTACTTCAAAATAACCTTGAGGAGAAGAAAGGAACATGTGGGAAATGAATAAAGATATAGGTAAAACGAGATCAGACATGCAATGATAATTTTTGAAGGTGGGTGATAGACACATGAAAATGTACTATACAACTGTCATTTGCATATTTTTGAAATTTCATAAGATAAATTAAAAACAAAATCAATAAAAAAGAATTCAATCTTTTATGACATGTAATATTAAACTGTTTAAATAATAAAAATCTCACTGCATTTCAAACTGTTGGTTAAGCTATTTTTTATAGTTAGTCTAATTCTAAGACTCAATTTAACAACCAGTTTTTTTTTTTTTTTTTTTTTTTTTTATTTTTTTGTACTTTTAATTTTTTTTTTTTATTTTTTTCAAGAACAGTCCACAGACCTTCCTCCATGTGCCAAGCATTGTGCTAGATCTTGGAGACTTAGCCCTGAACATAACAAAAGAACCTCAGCTCAAGAAGCTTGCAGTGAACTAACTGTGCACTGTTGTCACAGCCTGCGGCTCTCACCTTGAACCTGGAGCACCTTTCCCTTATGGTCATTTACCAATGGTGCCACGCCACCATCATCTTTGAGGTAGTCACTATCACTACAGCTTCTTGCTCTGGGGTGGGCAGCCTTAATCTTTCTGTGAACCTGTTTCTGTGGCTCCTGGAGCCTGCCAGAGTTGAGCTTTGAACAACCAGTTTCAAGTAATCACTATGTAATCCTGAAACCATGTGATCTGACAACAGTTGATACATTCAAGGAAAGGGACAGCTCAGGAAAGATATTACAGCTATTAGTTTTTTCAAATATCTGGGAAATGATAAGACTCGTGAAAGATCTACATCAAAAAGATTAAAGGTAAAAGTAAAAGGAATATATTATCTCCCAATTTGCACTTTTTCTCTCTTATAATCCTCCTTGCTTCTCACTATCCAGTACATTGTACATTTCCCTCTCATCTTGCTTGCTCCAACCCCAATACTACTTTTATGCAACTCTTCCAACAACTAACTCCTCTGCTTCCACAGCGAACAAAAACCTATTCCTTACTTCTTATACTTCACTCACGAAGCCTTTGTCAAAGGACACAGGAGGAAAAGCTGTTAGGATCTTGGAAGCAAGGATTTGGAGATGGTCACTATTTCAACTACCTGCTCAATAATATGACTAAAAAAAAATGAGGGCTGAAAATGGGAGCCTGAATGTAGTTTCCCATATGAAATGATGTTTGATACAATATGAATATAACAAGGGTTGCATCTTGAGTGGGCACTGGCTAGAGATATGGTTTGGCTCTGTGTCCCCACCAAAATCTCATGTTGAATTGTGATACCGAGTGTTGGCAGTGGGGATTGGTGGGAGGTGATTTGATCATGGGATTTCCCCCTTGCTGTTCTCATGATAGTGAGTGAGTTCTCACGAGATCTGGTAAAGCATATAGTACATCCCCCTTAGCTCCTTTTCTCCTGTAAGCCATGGTAAGATGTGTTTGCTTTCCTTTCACCTTCTGCCATTGTTGTTAGTTTCCCGAGGCCTTCAAGCCATGCTTCCTGTAGTCTGTGGAACTGAGTCAATTAAAACTCTTTTCTTCATACATTATACAGCCTCAGGTAGTTCTTTATAGCAATGTGAGAACAGACTAATACAGCTAGTATGTATTATTTCTAATTGAAACATACATGTTAGGTTCCAAACACCGGCGTCACAACTGAGTATTTTATAACATCCTATTTTGTTCTGTATTGCTGGCATAGAGTTTTAAAGTACAATAATTGACAGAACAGATTTTGAAGTTGAACAGTCTCAGGTTCAAACCTCAAGTTGACCATGGGCCAACCACTTACACTCTCTAAGTCCCAGGTTTCTTATTTGTAAGATAGAAATAACAATACTGCCTACCTCAAAGAATAATTATATTATGCAAGTCAAACAATTAAGATGTGCAAAGCATTTAGAACATTTCCTGTCACCTTGTAATTACTATGTGTTACATATTAAATTAGTATTTTTGACATTTACTGAAATTTTACATTTGTTTATTGTTAGTAATAATAAAATAACTAAGATTAATTGAAATCTTACTCTGTATTAATAATTTATAGAAAACCTTATGTAGTATCATTAAACCAATGTTTACTTAATGTTCATAAGCATAAACATGAACTCAAAATAGTAAACACCTTGCCAAATATTCACCAACGATTAGGAAAAATGAGATAAAATCTGTAAAGAAAAAAGCCATTAGAAGATGATGGAATCTTAGCATTAAATTGGTTTTAAAAAGTTCCAAAAGCCACTGCAAGCTCTAAAAAATGGTAATTCTGTGGCCCCATTTGCTGCTTTAATGATCAGTTTGCTAAATGCTACATAATGACAACATAATAGTATGCAGATCATTTAATAAATGTAAAATGAATTGTGTTTCAAACAATATTCTAATTGAAAATTCCATTAACAAAGAATATTGCAATAGTGGTAGATTATAGATTAATCAAAGGCTATTAAAACTCTGTCCTGTGGTGCTAATGATTTATTGTTATTTCAGTATATAGCCTACTAAAGTCCTTTATGTTATCCACATTATTTTACAGTAGCCAGAATGAAGAAAACACTTTTCCAAGTTTTGGTGCAACCATCCTCCTCATCAACTGTGAAGATGCTTCAACAGCTTTGCAAATCAAGACAGGCATAATGAGGAATATCTCAATTACTTATAGTACAGAATATATCTGGAAGTTCTCTTTAGTTGATTAGAATGCAAGAAATCATGATAGTCAATTGAAGCTCAGATATTTAATAATTGATATTGAAAAGTGGCTTGGCTTGGGATAAGATTTTGAATACAAAATGGAAAGGGATAATAGATTAATGAAATCTCCAAATGGTATATAATTTCTCTATAAGTAAAATTATATTCCTTATTGTCTGGTCACTAGTTGATAACTGCCTTTATTCCAGAAAATCTAAAGGAAAGGGCATTATTACTTTCCACAGTTGGCCCCACATGGAATAACTGTATAATGGCTTTTGCTTTGCAACTCAGGCAGCTGTTCCCAAGCCTCATTTGGTTTATGGTCCTATATATTCACCCTTCAAACCAACTGTTACATGTTCGTTTGCTCTGTCAGCTGCTGTTTCCCAGCACGTCAGAGATATGTCATGCTGTTGAAGCTTTTTATCAGTAAGTTTGTTTTAAAAGGTATCTTCTGTCTGCAGTTACTCTGTTTCAGTTCTCCATGGGATCACTGCTCAGGTAAACTACCATGCTGACAGAATTTTTATAATATACAAAGCTTCCCAGTTGATATGTTGGTTATATTTTAGGGTTGTTAGTAGTTATATACCTACCCTATCTGGCAGAGGTTAGTATAAGGCATAGAGTAGCAACACAGAAGTAGTATTCATTGTCTTTAAGTTTCTATGTTTAATTAAATGTACCAATCTCCTAGACTAATATAAAAATGAATAGAAATTTAACTCCTATTTTTTGCCCTTTAATTTCATTCTTGTATATATTAACATTTTTTCAATAACTTTTTCAAAGACAGGAAATGTTTGATGGGTAAATTTTAATTTTTTAAGAACTATATCAATATATGCAACAAATGACATCAAAAGAGTAAAGAAACAATCTCATGAAAGGAATTTTTAACCTTTTACTTATGCCCAAATACTATCAAGCTATATTACCATGCTAAAATCTTTTCCCAAGTAATAACGCCCAATAAATTCCTTTTTTGGTCACCACCATGTCTACCTCTTTACACTTAATGTTGCCAATCTAGTAAATATTTTAATAACAAATACTGACTACTTGGCAAGGGGACTATAATATTTATGCATAAGTAAGCAGAGTGGAGGAAGTGAAAATGTGAGCTATTTAACTTTCTGGAGTCATAAAAATGATTTTATAAGGATAACAGCACTTCCCAATAACAGGGGAGTCAGTCACACTAAAGGTGTATTATGTCAGTCTCTACTATATTTAATAAGATATATGTCAATTCTGCTGATTTGCATAAACTGTTTTGTGACAGAAACAGGAATCTAGATTGCTGAACTAAAATCTACCTAGCTGGCTCACACAAGTTTGTCAGCAGGATTACACTAAACTTTAAGGTAAGGGTATGGCATTTAAACGAAGCAATAATAGAGGCTTCAATATGTGATTACTTCTCAGCTTAAAGGCTATATTATGAACTAAACTCATTATAGATATGAAAGGTACATAAAGAGAATTTAAAAAAATCCAACCACAGTGTACAGTAGATTAAATTACCTCACAGGACTTTTATATCTCTAACTTCTATAAACCATTATTATTTGTTAAAACTATTGATTATAAGAAAAGATTGAGGAAGACAACATTAAAAAGTATGGACATTAGTTTCACCTTAAGCCAAAAAAAAAAAAAGCTGGAAATAACCCTACATCAATCTCATATTTAAGAGACAGAATTATACTCAATTAATTTTAATTAAATTGCTCCATTAGCTTGATTTTTCTTGACACTGTGAAATCTGACCTCATGTATTCTACAGAGGAGTACCAAGAGCCTCCATGATAACAAACTGCTTCACTTAAGCTTTATCACTGATGACATTTAATGATCTGGAAAGGATAAGGACAGCATTTCTCCCATTTCAGTTTGCTGATACCTGTATGCTGAAAGCTCTCAATTTCTGGTGATATGGGGAGTACATTTAGAGAAGGTCATAATCCTTGAAGAGGACTACATTAATTCTTGAAGTTTGGGAACTAGAACTAAACATAACTATATTTTATTGTCTGTTTTAGAAGCACAAACAACTTATTTAAGTTGAATATCAATTGACCAAATGTCAAACCAAACAAGAAAATTAGGTTTACTTAATAAGGAATTTAAAAAGTTTATTCCAATACTGCCATACAATTTTTCACTCCAGGCTATATTCTTTTTTATTTTCTAGATTTGTCTTAAATGAATTCTCATGTATTGGGGTGCCTGTCTAGTTAACAAAACTTTATGAATATATACAGCGTAGGCAAAAATAAGAAGTATGCATTAAGTAGGACATATGGAGGACCTCTCAGAGTCTATGTTGCTGTGGATATTTATTTGTTCTTAGATTGTAAATGAACAGAAAATAGTACATGTAGTCATTGTCTGTTACTGAAAAACAAAGTGTACCTTCTAATAATAAGTAAAACAAATATTTCAGAGAAGGGATTAAACAATCTAAATTCATGATCTTAAAATAGACCATAAAATCATAGAATAGAAAATTTTAATACAGATTTTCTATCTATAAATATCAATTTTTGATTGCTACAACACTCTTAAATTTTTTGTTATGGGACTCGTGAAAGTATAATTACAAAAAAAATTCTGTTGACACACTTCTGCTTTTACTCAATGCTGTATCCATTGTAATGATTACGAAATCCTTGAAGGTCAAATAGTATTAAAAACCCAAAATAAGAGAGAATTCTGGGAAGACAGTGGAGTAGGAAGCACCAATGTTAAGTCTACTCACCCAGACAATAATTACACAAACAAAAATCTGTCCCATGTAACTTATTTAGAATTCTGGAGTATACCGAAGGCTTATATCTTCTAGGGGAAGGCTTTAGTGATAAACTGCAGTGGATTTTGGTCAATATCACTTCTTAACTTGACAGCAGCCACCCATCACACTAACAAACCCTATGGCAGGCAACTGTGCACACGTTCCCAGAGCAGTTTTCATACAACTCATGGAAAACAGGGCAAGCAGTAACGTGGTAAGGACACTGTTCTCTAACATTGGGCTGCAAGTTCAAATCATTAATTGCTGTTTTCGATCGTGGAGGTGCAAACACAGACGCAGGCAGCTATTGTTGCTGCATCTCCCTCTTATTGTTCCAAGTTACATCTCTTTGGCAGAAGGAATTTTCAGAACATATAAAGCTCAGGTGAGTTTTTTAATCTTATTTTTTTTTCTTTTTCCTTGTTTTGTGAGCTAAAGACTAAAACATTCACAGCAACTGAAAATATGGGAAAATTAGAAAAGTATCAGAGATGCCCAGGGAAAGATGCAGACTCAGGAAAGATCTGAAAAGATCCTTAAGCTTACACATCAACCTAATCCTTGGCATAGAGACAGCCTACAGCATTCTAAGCAAAACAAATGAAATCAAAATAAAAAGAGCAAATCCAGGTGAAGGGGTCAAATATGAGTTCCAAATTTACAGTATTGTTGGATTAAAATAAGCAACTTTCAAAACAAAAATCACGAGGCATGCAGAGAAAGAGTAAACTGTGTTCCATTCAATGGAAGAAAATAAACCAACAGAAATTGTTCTCGACAAAGTCCTCATGGTAGATCTACTAGACAATGACTTTAAAACAACTGTTTTCAAGATACTCAAAGAACTAAAGGAAGGCACAGGGAAAGTAAGAAATATACACATATAAACAAAATGAAAATATAAATAAAGAATACTTTAAAATTAACTAAAAGTAAAGTCTGGAGCTGGGAATTATAATAACTAAATAAAAAATTCATTATTGTTTGAAAGGTAGTTTTGAATAGAGGGAAAAAGAATCAATGCATTTGAATATAGGCTAATGGAATTTATTGAATCTGAGGGAGGGAAATAAAAAATGATTGAAGAAAGTGAAAACTAAAGGTATAAAACACAATCATGAAGACCAATTAACACATTATGGTAGTCTCTGAAGGAGAAGAAAATGAAAGAGGCAAAGGGAATATTTAAAGAAATAGCTTCTGAAAATTTCCAATATTTGATGAAAGACAAGAATATAAACATTGAAACAACTTTAAAGAACTCCAGGCTGGGCACGGTGGCTCACACCTATAATCACAGCACTTTGGGAGGCCAAGGTGAGTGGATCATGAGGTCAGGAGATCCAGACCAACCTGACCAACATGATGAAACAACTTCTCTACTAAAAATACAAAAAAAAAAAAAAAATTAGCCAGGCGTTGTGGTGCACACCTGTGGTCCCAGATACTTGGGAGGCTGAGGCAGGAGAATCACTTGAACCTGAAAGGCGGAGGTTGCAGTGAGCCGAGATCTTGCCACTGCACTCCAACCTGGGCGACAGAGCAAGACTCTGTCTCAAAAAAGAAAAAAGAACTCCAAATATTGTGATCTCAAAGAAACCTACACTGAGACACATTTTAATCAAACTGTGGAAAGCCAAGGCCAAAGAAAGCATCTTGGAATTATAAATAGAAAAGCAATTCATAATATGCAATCTCAGTAAGATTATCAGTAGATTTCTCATCAAAACTTTGGAGTCTAGAAGGCAAGGGACTATCGTACTTAAAGAACTATAAGCACAACAACAACAACAATAAACCTGTCAACCAAGAATCCTGTATCTGGTAAAACTGCCTTTCAAAATGTAGGGAGAAATTGAAGCATTCTAAAATAAGCAAAAGCTGAGTTTATTACCACTAGATCTGCCCTGAAAGAAATGCTAAAAAAAAGTCCTGCAGTTTACATTGAAAGGATGCTAGATAGTAACTCAAGGGTATGTGAGGAGATAGAGACTGCAGTAAAAATAAATACGCAGAAAATTTAATGTTAGTATTAAGTTTGGTTTATAACTACCCATATTGTTTTCCACATAATTTAAGGGACTAATGTATTAGTATAAATTATTACTTGAAATTTTTGGACAGATAATATATAAACTATACTTTTGTTACATCAACAACTTAACAACTGAATGGGGTGGAAACTAAGCTGTCAAGAAGCAGCGGATTTTTTTATGTTATTGAAGTTAAGATGGCTTAATTTCAAATTAGAGTGTTACAACTTGAGGATGTTAAATGTAATTCCCATGGTAACCACACAAAAAAGTTACAGAATACCCAGAAAAGGAAATATGAAGGGAATTCAAATATTTTTTCCACAAAAATCAATTTAACATTGCAGAAAATAAGAAACAAAAAAAATGTATAATCCCTGTTGAAAAAAATAGCAAAATGACAGAAGTCTTTCCTTATCAGTAATTACTTTAAACATAAGTAGATTAAACTATGAAATTTAAAAAAAGACTGGCAGAATAGATTTGTAAAAGTATCCAACAATACGCTGTTTACTAAAGACTCACTTTGGATCCAAAGAAAGAAATAGGTTGAAAATGACAGATTTAAAAATGATATTCCATACAAATAGTAACCAAATGAGAACAGGGGTAACTATACTAAAATCAGAAAATATGGACATTAAATTAAAAAATTTATAAGTGACAAAGAAGGACATTATTTTTTAATAACAGAATCAGCACTGCATGAAGATACGTAAACATTGATCTACCTAATAACCAACATCAAAATATATAAAGCAAATATTAACAGAATGTAAGGGAGAATTCAAAAATAGTTTCAGCCGTACAAAAGGAGTTAGAATTTAAAGATTCTAAAAACACTTGGGATTTTTTAAAACAAAGATCTCAAATCAATAGCCTCTCCATACAACTTAAGGACCTATAATAAGACAAACAGACATAACTCAGAGGTAGAAGGAAGGAAGGAAATAAGAAAGATTAGAGCAAAGATAAGTAAAATGGAAAATGTTATTCTATCCTAAAAAGACCAAATATTCTGACTTGTGCAACAATATGAATGAATCTTGATGACATTATATGAAGTGAAATACACAAATCACAACAGGACAAATAATGCATGATTCTGCTTATATGAGGTACCCAAACTAGCCAAAATTATAATGTCAGAAAGAAGACTGTGTGTGGAGACAGGAGAATAGAGATTTAGTTTAATGGGATAGAGTTTCAGTTTTCCAAGATGAAAAGAGTTCTGCATATAGATGGAAGTGATGGTTGCATAACATTAGTGTGTTTAATACTACTGAACTGTATACTTTAAAATGGTTAAGATTTATGCTATGTGTATTTACCACAATAAAAATAAATTGGAAACAAAATAAATAAACCTGTTGAAAATAATCAAACAAAAAAGACATGTTTGTGAAATTGATGCTTCCAAAAAAGACAAAATATTAGGCAACAACTTTGCCTATATACTAGACAACTGATTTGAGCAATTTTGTGATAATTCACTTACAGTATATGCATATTCCTACCAAAAGAATGACCCTAAAACACAAAAGATGTTTCATGAATTTCCCAGTTACCTCCTTTTAGTATTTAAAGTATATTAAACTTTTAAAACAATATTATTGCTAACCTTTTATAATTTCTTGTGACCTTCATCTATTTATATAGCTAATATAAACACTAAAGCCCATTTTATTTTCCCAATGTTTATTAATGACCTAATCCTTATGAGCAAAGATGATGCTATTAGTAAATATTATGGTTAATTTGCTTGGAGCTACTTGAAATTACTTACTCTTGTCATTTTATATTTTTGTCCATCAAGAAGCTGTTGTTTTTTTTTTTTTTTTTTTTTTTTTTTGGAATATCAAGTCGCTTCACTAGTATAAAGTCTGAGTAGTTGGGCTTTTTATGTGGGTAGTGGTCTGAAGACATAGGCTCTAGCCTCTAGCATATTAATAGCATGATGATAATCTCACTATATTTGACTTATTTGGATTGATCACTTTTAATGAGCTCAAAAGCACAGTATCATTATTTAGCAAATTTAAAATAGCAAGGAACTTCTTGTTAGTAGTTTTGACTTCACAATAAGAGGATATTTTCAAATTTCAGAATTTTGTATTTAAATAAACTGATAAATTACATAATTTATTAAACAATATAGTATACATCTTTTATAATCAGAAACTTGATATAATAAGCACTCCAGAAAATTCCAAATATTGTTCATTGATTTAAAACTATTGGGGGGAAATAGGGGAGGGACGGTGGGGGATGGGGAGCTGGGGAGAGATAGCAAGGGGAGAGATGCCAGATGTAGGTGATGGGGAGGAAGGCAGCAAATCACACTGCCACGTGTGTACCTATGCAACAATCTTGCATGGTCTTCACATGTACCGCAAAACCTAAAATGCAATAAAATAAAAAAATGGGAAAAAAAAACTATTTACAAAACCATTTTAGGAAATAACATAGAAAACCATTGATTTGGCATATATGTTCCAGATAATCCATAAATTCATATTGCCTCTACTTTTCCCAGTTTGTACACTCCTGTGTTTCATGCCATGCTTCTTGCAGCAAAAACGATTCACAATCATATCCCAATAATTCACTTCAAAGTTTCCTTTTTTGCCATTCTTTTTTCCTTGGATTTGCAAAGTAGTATCTGGAGAAGTTAGGAATACCATATAGCAGATGCAATGATTCAAAGTACTTGTTTTACTTGGATGTGATTATCATATATCCATTTTTATTAAAATATTCTATGTATGTATATGTTAAAAATACATTTCTTGAATTTTTCTTATTTTATTCAACCTCAAGTTACAAGATAACTTTTATTGTTGCTGTTGTTGTTATTTAAGTATTTGATAGTTACTGTGATCGTAAAACTCCTTTTGGTCATTTTTGGAGAGTCATCATATTAAAATTACGAAGCAGTAAATATACCCTTTATTTTACTTAGAGATCCATTAATTTCAATGCATAAGATTCAATATTTACCCCTTGTGGAAGTTTCCTTTGAAAATATGTAACAAGAAAATTGGTTGTAATAGCTCCTGTCTGATTTGGCTATCTCTTGCATTACTTAATAAATTGTGTACTTTTTTGTACATAGAAGGGAAACCTGTGAGAGGATGAGATGGGCTTAGGGCTTCACTGAGATTTACATGGCAGAATAAAATATGAAAATGCCTATCCATTATCAACTAAGAGAAAGATCAACTGTGGACATCCTCAGCTTAAAGTAACGTCAAACCCTTTTTGTTTTGTGTGAAAACAGTTACTATATAAAGAAAGAAATATGGTGCCATAGTAACTAGTATTTTTACATATTCAAAATTAAGCTCATCGATAAACCTATTAAGAATGAGAAATATGCATTTAGCCTTGGTAATGAGCTAAACATAACTACATTTAAAATGCTTACACTAACTGTATTTCCACCCTTTTACTTGACACTATAATTTATTGTGTAATTTCCATTTTATTTCAGATCAGAAATTAAACATACATATCATCAAGATAACGGAAAAATTATCTAGTTATCAATAACAATACAAGTTAAATGGCTAGTATTAAATTTAAAATATTTCAAAATTGAGTAATCAATCAGGTATGATTTGAGAATTGAAGGGGCACATATATTTGAGTATTTAATAAATCTTCCTTTTACCATTTCAAAATATTTATATACTTTTTATTGACATCAGTAAATGATCATTAAAAAATGAGGCTCATAGCTCATTATCATCCCCAAACCCACACCACAAATGACTTAATAGGAATCATTCCACACTAAAACTTACGTTAAAGCTGTTGCATTTAAAGATTTTTAAAAATGTATTGGCTACAAAATATATAGGCTCTTATAAATGTAGGGAGTTTAAAATTAGGAAAATAGAATCGTACATTAGACATAAGATTTTTGCAAATCCATTGACATTTTTAAACAGGGTGATTTTTAAATTGTTATCATTTGTCATAATTATAATTAGATATGGCTTTTACCACTTTTCAAAATTTCCTTAGAACACCTCTTTGCCAGTTTTTTAATGCTCTAACATCATCAAGAAAACGAAAAGAATTGTTTTTAAAAAAATGCTCCATTCTCCCTTTCTGCTTATGTTATTAGTAATGTGAATAATGCCTCCATACTGTTATGTTAGCTGATAATGATATGCTCTGCCTCAAGTTATTTTAAAGATTTATCTACTTGACAAAGTCCTACAACAGTGGAAATAGAAATATATTTATCTCAGAAGTTATAAATGAAAACAATTAGTAACCTCCAATAAGGTTAGCCAAAATGGCCTGATAATAGCTATTATTTCTAATAATAAAATGACTAACTTGAAGGCATAAGTTTATCTTAATGAATAAAATATTCAAATTATTTTCTTGGCACAAATGCAACAATGAAACTATCCCTTGTTTTATGCAACATATATTTTAATTTAAATCAAATTCAATGGAAGAAATACACTTTTCATAGGAAGGCAAAGAGGTTTAATTGGGTATATGCAAGGGAAAGGAATGTATTTATATATAAATATGATGTGATATAATGTTGAAGAAAAAAATAGAATAAAGGAGTAAGTGTTTATGGGCAAGTAAGGAATTACCTTCTAAAGTAGCTGGTAAACTCTTGATTGTGGCTATGGTTCCTTCTTTGTTCTGAAAGTGTCAAATCCAGAAGACTCTTCTAAGTACTACATTGACTACCAAATTTTGGTTAACCCTTGGTAAGGAACTAAGGAAACATGAAAAACCCATGGTGCAAATAAATGATACTCATGTATACGAGTATACATGTATATACATGTATATATGTATACATGAGTATCATTTATTTGCAGCACTTCTTGACTTGTTTGTGTAAACGCAGGCAAAAGAAAACTTGAACCATCTTTTGGTCATCGTTTTGGGCAATTTGTAAACTGGAACCAGCCTTTTGTAAACTGACCAAACTAAAAGACTCATAATTAATATAAGATGAATATATTAGGCATAGCATCTTGAAAAATCTATCTTTATTCTTTGTATCTTTCTATAATAATAGGTAATTACTGATTCTTAGCACATCTTTATGAGTAAAACACATCACTTTTGAAAGCTTGGCCCAACTCAGGCCTCTTCCACATAAACTTTCATGATTAGCACATAAAAAATGAATATTGCATGCATGATTTCCACACTAAGGCACCTTCGGTTTTCAGCATGAATTAGAGAAGAATGACATTTTTGTGGTATTTTCTACCATCAGAAAGAATAAGAGACTAGTTTTCATGAAAATATGCTATTGCAAAATTTGGGAAAACAGAAGAGGTGCACAGTAAATGCTGACGATCAGTGTTAGAATTGTTTATAAGGCATTTCTCTTAATACCTAATGTAAATGACGGGTGATGGATGCAGCAGTACTACCACCATGGCACATGTATACCTATGTAACAACATGATCTGCATGTGTACCCCAGAACTTACAAGTTTAACGAATTAAAAAAAAATCCAGGAAATAATAAGAGGAAAAGTTTAAAAAATTGTTTACAAAAAATCATGTGCCTCTAATGGATTTTATTGTATGTTATCTGAGGAAAGAAAGAATGCACTAACTAAAGAAAAACTGGTCTTTCTACATGCTGCTTACAGAAATGGAAATGTAAAGGTAGGGAATTCAACAGTATCAGCAAACATTTTCCAGGAGTGTTCACGAATCTGCAGAATGTGGGGTACCAGAGAGCATTGGATGTGGCACAGGAATGGATTTATTCTTTCACACTTCAATCTCAGTGGACTAATTATTCTTTTGTATAAATTCCTTGCCCCCCACCCCTTTGCCCCCAAATATTTTCTATTTTTTCATTACATTTTCTAATGTATTGATCAGGAAGAGCACATCTTAGAAAACATAAAAATATTATGGTAAATGCATAAGAATAATGCATTATGATTTTTATCATCTCATGCAACATCCTTGAAGTGAGTGCATATAAATGAAATTATCTTTGAGTACTCTCTTTGAAACATTCTTAAGTCTAGATATGAAAAATAGGAGACCAGTTTGTGTTGATTCCCCACCAAAGTCATATAAGTGCTACTACATGATGCGCTAAGCAATCAACTGAATTTCCTGTATCTTTACCTAGCATTCCCTTCTCTAATTCCTCCCTTTTAAATGCAGGTTCTCAGTGTTACTGTCTAGTATTGTTTGTAAAAAAAAAACATGTAAATGGCAATAACTAAATCAAAACTACTTTAAGATAGTGGCTTTGAAGGTACTAACACTTATTTGACTGTGTAAGATTTAAATGCTATATTATTTTATATTTAGAAGATATAATTTTTATGTCTTATACATAGCTTTAGTATTTTCTTCACACTCTATGTTCTTTATAATATAGCTATCTTTATTTCTGCATCTACACGAGATTGTAATCTATTGGGGCAGAGAGTGCTATAGAAACAACTAGAGTGCAGAAAATAACATTACAGTATTCTTTTTTTTTTTTTTTTTTTTGAACAGAGTCCTTTCTGGTGGAATTTTCTGGAAAGAAAATGCACATACACACGTACATGTATATATGTAAATGTGTGTGTTTATACATACACATACAATGAATGTGATTGTACATATATATATATAAACACACACACATTCATACATGCAAACACAATCATTGTAGTTTAAAATTAAACGTTCTAACAAAAGAAATGGTGCAAATAAGCATTCTTTTTGCTTTGAGGCTAAAATTGTGATTATTTTTGCTTCAGTTCCTTTAGCTTCCTTTCTAATGTCCCAGGGACCTGGGTGGGCTTGTGTAATGTACAGATGAAAAAGAAAACGTCTGTCCTTCTTTCTGACATCAAGACCTTTCACCAAAGAAAATTGTGAACATTAATTAATGTGATTTGCTCCGCTCATCCAAACACAAATGCTGTCTGGGCCAGACCTAATGGGGCTTCAGCTATGCCTTTTACCAGTGTGGCTAATCTAATTCCCTGTGCAATCCTTTTTTCTTGCTTCACTGTTTGCTCAGCAGACACGCTCACTTTCTCTGAACATTTCTTTCTGTAGTTACATAGAGTGTGAAGTCACATTTTAACGAGATAAAATATTTTAATAATTTAATAGAGAAATTAGAATAATTCATCACTATTGAGCTACCAGTGTAACTGAAATAAGGGTACTCTATATAAAGCTGTTTGAAATAATGAGTAAATCTACTTTGAATGGATCCTTCAGTTTATTATATTCCCATAGACATGGGTCATGATATGCCTTATAAATATATTTGATAACAATTTTGACCATAGTAAAATATATTTAAATCTGGTTTTAGTATTTCCTACTTATAAGGGCTGAAGCTCCATTTCACGTAAAAATGTGTAGAAAAGTAAATAATTACCCTAATAATTAAATGACATCACAGTCGCAATATATTAGCATAATCCATAGTCATTTGGAGATAAAACTTACAGAAATTGGATCTTACTTTTCTTTCTCCTACCACTCTATTTCACATGTCTGAACAAAGATACACATGTACAAGTTATTTCCATTTGCCACAGCATGCACAGATATTCAGATACAGATTTCAACTAATTATATTCTGAACAAAAGGACAATGCTCTGAATGACAACAAGGGAAACTCCATTACCAAAAGCTGTATTATGAAAGGGAAATGTCTAAGGAGTTTTTCAATGAAAAATAAAAACAAATTAAAATAAACTAATCCTACATAACTAGACTGAGGAAAACAAATAAAGCATCTGTTAGGGGTTTTTTCTGTTTGTTTGCTTTTTCCCCATCAGATACTGATAAAGTTAACTCTGGGATTGAAAAGACACATGCTTAATTTTAAATATTTTATTTTAAAAAACAAATCCAGTGGTATAATCTAAGCTTGTCCCATGTGAACCGAAAATAGGTATTTTTAAAACAATCTAGGAGTCTATCTGCTTGAATATTTTTATGGCACAAGTATATGCATACTTAGTATAACAGAAAAATAATGGAAAATATTAATTAGGAAAATATATTAAAATCAGCTTGTATTTCAGAAACAACAAGAATAAATGTAAGTGTAGAGGCTGACAAAATTAAAGAAAGTGACAGTTCAGACACTATGAATTTATAAATAAATAAGTACATTAAGAATCCAAGTAGGCTGGGCATGGTGGCTCACACCTGTAATCCCAACATTTTGGAAGTTGGGGGCAGGTGGATCATGAGGTCAGGAGTTTGAGACCAGCATGGCCAATATAGTGAAAACCCATCTCTACTAAAAATAAAAAAAAAAAAAATTAGCCAGTGTGGTGGTTCGTGCCCATAATCCTAGCTACTTAGGAGGCCAGACAGGAGTATTGCTTGAACTCAGAAGGCAGAGGTTGCAGTGAGTGGAGACCCTGCCGCTGCACTCCAGACTGGGAGACAGAACAAGACTCTATCTTGATAAAGAAAAAAAAAAAAAAGAATCGAAGTACATGATTCACACAGATTATGTGACAGTGTACTGATAAAACAAGTAAGTGATGTCCTGGAGCCGTCTTTTACCACTAACTTTTCAAATGCCTCTGAATAATCACTCTTTCCTCTCCAAAATATAGGTCTTAACTAAAAGAAAGCCTTTTCTTGTTATACTATTTGAAAGAAACAGTACAAGTATTAGGATACTGCAGCTCATTTCCTGACATTCATTTCATGATAGGAAATTCAGTACTGTAAACTGACAAATTGATGGTTTACAGGAAAAATTAATGCAATATGGGCATTTCTGTTTTAAAGTCCTCTATATTCCCTTACTTCAGAACATATTTTGACATAATATTTTCCTTTCTCAAATTTGTATATACCAACTTTGTTTTCCTACCTTATTTATATCATCTTATAAAATTAATTAATGGCTTTAAAAAAATTATTTAAAACACAAGTTAAGTCCTCATGTTAATACTCTTTCAAGAAGCAGCATGTTTCTCAGGGATTTAGTATGAGATTTATTAATTTTCATTGTATGGGAGAGCTCACAGGAAATTGTCTTCCATAGAGGGTGACAGAGTAATTGTACGTTTAGAGTAATACATGGTATTAGAACTACTCTCTATGACTAGATTGTGATGATTTAAAAATTTTAGTACATTTTGAAACATTTCTGTAACTGTTAACAATGTGCCATTATACAGACCAATTTCACAAACTTTTCATGGTCTGTCACTGTGTGAAATGATTAGAAAAGTGTTTTTTCTTTTTTCTTTCATGATGGCTAGGTAAGAAAGTTTCTAGAATTTACTATTTTCAGCATTGTTATAAACTTTGTGACTTAGTCATAGCTTTATACTTACAAAAAGTATATGGATAACGGTAATGATATCAAAAAGATGTTTATTATCATCAGAGAATTGCAAATTAAAGCCATAATAAGGTATCACCTCATACCTGTTACAAGTGGCTATTAACAAAATTTTAAAAAGATAAAAGATAGTGTTTGTGAGGATGTACAGATAAGGAATCCCTTGTATACTCTTGGTAAGCATATCAATTAGTACAACAATTATAAAAATAGCATGGAATTTCCTCAAAAAAATGAAAATAGAACTACTACTCTTCAAGATAAAAATGCTCAACAAACTAGGCATAGAAGGGCAACATTTCAAAATAATAAAGACTATGAGAAACCCACAGCTAACATAATACCAAATTGGGAAACGTTGAAAGCCTTTCCTCAAAGACCTTGAGCAAGACAAGAATGCTCATTTTCAACACTCCTATTCAATATAGTACTGGAAATCTTAGCTAGTGCTATCAGGGAAGAAAAAGAAAACCACTCAACAATTGGTGTCCAAACTGGAAAAGAGGGAGCCAAATATCCCTGTTTGCAGACAACATGATCTTATGTGAGGACTTAGGACTGATAAATTTGGTAAACTTGCAGGATACAAAATCAACATACAAAACTCAGTAATATTTCTATACATCAATAATGAAGTAGATGAATAAAAAAATCAAGAAGTCAATCCCCTTTACAATGGTTACAAAAAAGAAAAACTAAAAAGAAAATACTTAGAAATGAATGTAACCAAATAAGTTAAAGATCTCTGCAAGGAAAGCTATCAAACACCAGTGAAAGAAATTAAAGGGGACACAAGCAAATGGAAAGATAACTCATGCTCACAGATCAAAATAATTAAAATGACCACACTACTCAAAGTAATCTGTGGATCCAAGCCAATCCTTATCAAAACACAAAAGTCATTTTTCATAAAAATAGAAAAAAGGCAATCTAAAAAATTGTATAGAACAACACTACAAAAGGCTCAAAAAGCCAAAGCAACTCTGAATAAAAAGGACACAGCTAGGACATTATACTACCTGACTTCGAAGCATAAGACAAGGCTATAGTAACCAAAACAGAACATATTGGCATAAAATTAGGCATATGGAACAGAACAGAGAACCCATAAATAAATCTACATATTTACAGCCAACTGATCTTTGACAAAGTCACCATGAACAAACGGTGGGGAAAGGACACCTTCTTCAATAAATGATGTTTTGAAAACTGCATAACCACATGCAGAAGAATGAGACTGGGCCCCTATTTCTCACCACATATAATGTCAACTCAAGATGGGTCCAAGACTTTACATAAAACCTGAACTTATAAAACTACCATAAGAAATCATGGAAAAAATCTTTTCAGGACATCAGTCTGGGCAAAGATTTTATGGCTAAGACCTCAAAAGCACAGGCAAAATTTTAATGAAACATATTCAGCTAAAAAGCTTCTGCACAGCAGAAGAAAAAAATCAACAGAGAGAAGAGACAACATCTTCAATGGAAGAAAATATGTGGAAATTATTCATCTGACAAGGGACTAACATCCAGAATATATAAGGTGTTCGAACACTTCAACAATCTTTTAAAAAATTCCATTTGAGAATAAGCAAAGGACATAAATAGACGTTTTTCAATTGAAAATGGACAAAGGACATAGACATTTCTCAATAGAAGACATACAGATAGCCAATAGGTATGAAAAAAATGTTTAATATCGCTAATCATCAGAGAAATGCAAATCAAAACCACAATGAAATATTGTTTCACCCAAGTCAGAATAGCTATTATTAGAAAACAAACAATAACAGATACTGGCAAGGATGCAAGGAAAAGGAAACTGTTATACATTGTTGGTCAGAATGTAAATTAATGCAACTTCCATGGAAAATGCTATGGAGATTATATGGAGATTTCTCAAGAAACTAAAAATAGATCTGTTATATGCTCCAGGAATCTCACTATTGAATATCTATCCAAGGGAAAAGAAATTACTACATTGATGGGATACCTGCACTCATATGTTTATTCAGCACTATTCAGAATAGTGAAGATAGAGTATCAACCTAAGTGTCCATCAACAGATGAATGAATAAAGAAAATGTGGCATATATGCACAACAGAATACTATTTGTCCATAATAATAAATCATGTTATTTGAACAACATGAATGAAATTGGATGTCATTATAAGTGAAACAAGGCAGGCACAGAAAGACAAATACCACATATTCTCACTCATGTGGGAACGAAAAACCTTGAACTCATACACATAAAGACTAGAAAAATCTATACCAGAGACTGGGAAGAGAGGGGAATAAAGGGGATGAAGAGAGGTAGTTTATGGATAAAACACACATTAGAAATAAGCTCTAATGTTTGATAGCAGACTAGGGTGACTATATTACTAACAATGTTATGCATATTTCAAAGTAACTAGAAGAGGGGGCTTGAAATGATACCAACACATAAAAGTGATAAAAACTTAAGGTGAAAAATACTCCAAATATCCTAAGACTTGACTATTACACCTTTTAAGCATGTAACAAACATTCAAGTGCACTCCATAATTATGTAAAATACTATGTACCAATAAAAGAGAGAAAACTAGAACTACCATATGACCCAGCAATTCCACTTACTAGTATAAATATAAGGAAATGAAATCAGTGTTTTGAAGACATCTGTATGTCCATGTTGATTGCAGCATTATTCAGAATAGTCAAGATATGAACACAACTTATCAATGGATGAATGGATGTAGAAAATGTGTTATATAATATATACAGAATGGAATACTATTCAGTGTTAAGAAACAAGAAAATCCTATCATTTGCAACAACATGAATAAACTTGGAGTGCATAGGCTAAAGAAGTAAGTTAGACACAGAAAGACAAATATTACATGACCTCACTTAGATGTGGAATCTAAAAAATTGTAATTCATGGAAGTAAAGAGTGGAATGTTGGTTAGCAGGGCCTGGGGTGGGTATGTGGGGGGATAAGGCAGGTAGAGAAATATTGGTCAAAGTGTACAAAGTTTCATTTAGACAGTAGGAATAATTTCTGGAAATCTATTATACAGAATGGTGACTTTGGTAACATTGTACTCTACCCTTGAAAATTTCTGAGAGAAAATATTAAATATTCTTACCACAAAAATGACACTTATGTGAGATAACTATGTAAATTCACTTGATCTAATCATTCTAATACACACACACACACACACACACACACACACACACATAAAAACATCACGGTGTACATCATAAATATACACAAATTTTATTTTTCAAATTAAGTTTTTAAAACACGTTTGTTTTTACTATAATTTTGTTTTTATTTTTAGAATATCAAAATTTTCTCTAAGAACTATACACACCCATATAGATGATAAATATAAATAATCTTTTCCTTTTCCCCAAAATATTTTCTGTCCTAAAATGTAAGTAGATCATCTGCGGTATATGCTTAAAATTCCAACTGAGAATTCCAGAGTCTTCTTTTTGTCAGCAAAAGACACTTTTATAAAGCTTAAAAATATATGTGTTCAGACTTGTATATAGCAGTCAATCTCTTATTGAAGTGGGTCCAATAAAGATGCATGAAGTAGGATTTTGTTATAATGGCACATATGGGTATAATATGACATAGCCCAGGAGTCACACTCAACTATGATAATAATTCTTCTACATAACTTCTCCAGTTATTCAGTTGTAAGATGTATAAAGTGGCCACCTGACAACTAAACTCTGATAATCAACTTCTAGGTAAAAATTGACTCAAACCGCTCCTCTACGTAATTACTTGTCACCTTCAATTTTTTATAATGTTATTTATGAGTTTATAATCTTCAGTGCATGGACAGTGTTATGGATTAAATATTCGTTTCTTCTTGAAATTCATATGTTGATGTCCTGACTGCCAATGTGATGTCATTATAAGGTGTGGCTATGGGGAGGTCATTTGGTTAAATGACCTCATGAGAATAAAGCTCTGTGATGGGATTAGCACCTTCTTAAGGGAGGAAGAGATATCAGAAATTGTTCTTCCTACCATTTGAGGATAGGAAAGTCAGGAAGGGGGCCCGCTCCAAGACTGAATATGCCACTTCCTTGACCATGGATTTCCTGGTCTGCAGAACTGTGAAAAATAAATTGTTGTTCAAGCTACTCAGTGTATAGTGTTTTGTTATAGCTGTCGAAGATCACTAAAACATACAGCATTTACCTTTGAGAGTAATGGTCCAGCATTATCACAAACTATATAAACTTTCTGGGTAATTCTGTCCCTAAGAATATCAGCCATCCTGTTTCCACATCTGAAGTGTATTTTTACTATTCCTTAAAATGAATTATCATGTATGTTCGTGACATGGGATATTTAAGCAAGAGATATTAACCAACCTAAGATCCAAAAAGTATGCAAGAATTTGTGACCACATAAGAGATCACAAATATATTACAAAGGGTATCTTTGATAATATGGTTGGGAATGAGCCCACATCAAAAATTTTAGAAATTGCAAGAATGGAAGTATGCCCATAGGGACTTGTCTGAAAAAGTGAAGATGTTGTTCCCAAAAATAAATCTGCTGGTTCACTATTGTTTTATAGCTATGGAACATCTAGCAAGTATAGCATATAATAGGTTGTCATTAAAATCAGTGAACAGGCAAATGCAATTTTTAGTTTCACTAAAATATATCTGATATAAAAGTAAGACATACTTTAACACAGTAACAGATAGTATGTTTTCAATGGGCTTAACAGAAATGTGTCCAGGATAATAGGGAAAACCAGGTGAACTAAAGTAGAAACCAGTGATACAGAAGTTTACCATATTTTACAATATACCCATTGCAGTTACTCAGAACAAAAATATGTGAATGTTTGTGTGTATGTATCCGAAACTTCTCTAGCTTCTGAAAAAAATTACATATTTTTAATCCAGGGTTTCACTCTGTCACACAGTTTGTAGGGAATCACAGCTCACTGCAGCCTCAAATTTCCAGACTCAGGCAATCCTGTTGCCTCAGCTCCTGGGTAGCTGAGACTACAGGCATGTGCCACCATGCCTGGCTAATTCTTAATTTTTTTGTAGAGACAGGGTCACACTATGTTGTCCAGGTAGGTCTCAAATGTCTGGGCTCTAGCAATCCGCCCGTCTCATCCACCCAAATTGCTTGGAATATTTATATGTGAGCTATCATGCCTGACTACATTTGATTTTTAAGTAGAGACTGTGATGGTTAATTTTATGTGTTATCTTGACTAGGCTAAGGGATGCCTAGGTGGCTGGTAAAACATTATTTCTCTCTGTGGATGTACAGGAGTTTCTGAAAGAGATTAACATATGAATCAGTAAACTGAGTAAAGAAGATCTGCCCTTACCAATGTGGGCAGGCATCATCCAATCCATTGACAATATGAATAGAACAAAAAGGCACAGGAAAGAAAATATTCTCTCATCTTGATCTGGGACATCATCTTGATCTGCCCATAATAAACTGAGTGTTATCTGACTCACCACACCATAAAGTTGTGTGTGCACCACATCATCAAATGGAAGTGGTACATATGTGATTGATCCTGAGGAGGTCCTGAGTGGTACATGATTGATACTGAGTAGACCCTGAAGAATGGTCCAAATGCCCATGGTCCCCACTCCTGTCACAATGCCTTCTTTTTCCCAGCCTGTACCTCTGGCCTCAAGGGGAGTATTCTATGAAATTTGACAGAGAAAAAGAAAACTTGGTCCCGTTTTACAGAGGGTTCTGCACAATATTCAGGCACCACCTGAAAACAGACAGCTGCAGTACTACAAGCCCCCTCTGGGACATAGCTGAATGACAGTTGTAACAGGAAATCCTCTCAATGGGCAGAACTTCAGGCAGTGCACCCGTTTCAAATTTGCTTGGAAGGAGAAATGGCCAAATGTGTGACTATATATCAATTCATGGACTGTAGTCAATGATTTTGGCTGGATATTCAGAGACTTGGAAGAAACATGATTGGAAAATTGGTGAAAAAGAAATTTGGGAAAGAAGTATGTGAATTGACCTCTCAGAATAAAAAATAATAATATTTGGGTCCCATGTGAATGCTTATCAAAGGGTGACCTTGGTAGAGGAGAATTTTAATAATCAAGTGGATAGTAGGACCTATTGTATAGATACCAGTCAGCCTCTTTCCCCATAGACCCTATCATCATCCAATGGGTTTATAAACAAAGTGGCCACAGAGGCAAGGTTTGAGCTTATGCATGGTATGAGCAACATAGACTTCCACTCATCAAGGCTAACCTGGTTATGATCCCTGTTGTATGCCCAATCTGCAGCAGCAGAAACTCACACTGTGCCCCTGATATGGCACCATTCCCCAGGGTGATCAGCCAGCTACCTGGTGGCAAGTTGATTACATCAAACTGTTTTCATCATGGAAGGGGGAGTGTTTCATCTCTATTGCAATAGACACTTATTCTGGATACAGGTTTTCCTTTCATGCATACGATGTTTCTGTCAAAACTACCATCTATGCACTTACAGAATTCCTTGTTTGCTGCTGTGATATTCTACACAGCACTGCTTCTTATCAAGGAACTGCTCTGACAGCCAAATAAATGAAATCATGGGCCTACGCTCATGGAATTCACTGGTATAACTATGTTTCCTATCAGTGAGGATAGTTTCCTTTCCTGTGAAGCAGCTAGCTTGACAGAACAGTGAAATGACCTTTTTAAGACTTAAGTTCCAATGCCATCAAGGTGATACTTTGTTTTATCAAATACAAGGTTTTAAAGAAGATTGTATAGGCTCTGAATCAGCATCCAATATGTGGTTCTGTTTCTCTGATAGCCAGGATGTATGCGTCAAGGAGCCAAGCAGAAGATGGGAGTGGTGCCACTCATCATTAACCCTACTGACTAGCTATTGAAATTTTTGCTTCCTGTTACTATAACTTTATACTCTGCTGGCCTAGAGGTCTCAGTTCTGGAGAGGGTAGTGCTTCCACCAAGAGACACAATAATTCCACTGAACTGGGAGTCAAGACTGCCACCCAGCCACCTTGGACTTCTCATGTCTCTGAATCGACAGGTAGATAAGGGAGTTATTGTGCTGGCTAGGGTGATTAATCCTTATTACCAACGGGAAACTGAACTACTATTCCTCAATGTGGATAAAGATGAGTATGTCTGGAATACAGAAGATATCTTACGTCATCTCTTAGTAATATCATGCCTTGTGATTAAGGTGATTGAAAACTACAGCAACCCAAACTAAGCAGGACTACCAATAGCATAGGCTATTCAGATATGAAGATTTGGTTCACCCTACCAAATATAGAATCATAACCAGTTGAAGTGATTGCTGAAGGCAAAGGGAATACAGAATGGGTAACAGAAGAAGGTAGTTATAAATACCAGCTGTAACCAAATGGCTAAAGTGATGAGAACAGTAACTATTATAAATATTTCCTCATTATTTGGTTATGTTTGTATGCATATATACATGGTAAGTAAATATATTGTTTTCTCTCCTCTCCTATTCTTCCTAGCTTATGATGGTTCAACTTAACAATTTTTCAGATTTACAATAGTGCGAAAGTGATGTGCATTCAATACCCTCTTCAACTTATGATGGAGTTGTGTCTGGATAACCCCATTGTAAGCTAAAAAAATTAAGTCAAATATGAACTTTTGACTTAACAATATTTTTGACTTATGATGAGTTTATAGAGACGTAAGACTACCAGTCAAAGGGTATCTGTATTTATTTATTATTAATTTTATATCATAGTTTCTAAGTTATGAGATAACAAGAGTAAAACTTACCCAAATATTTTACCTCCACTTCTGGGGAAGGAATTAGCACCATTTTGGTTGTAGGCAAGACAGTTGTTTAATGTTAAGCAGAAA
The DNA here is from genome assembly GCF_009761245.1 of Sapajus apella. Classification (NCBI taxonomy): domain Eukaryota; kingdom Metazoa; phylum Chordata; class Mammalia; order Primates; family Cebidae; genus Sapajus; species Sapajus apella. Next base: position 5,331,751 of record NW_022436985.1, read on the forward strand.
TATGACCTTGTTATTGTCTTTATGTGGTTAAGTATGGTTCAAGGAAACACCTATGGGTACCCAGTAATGAACTTTGATGGTTACTTTTATATGTCAACTTGACTGGGCCAAGCAATGCCCAGATAACTTGTAAAACATTACTTGTAGATGTGTCTGTGAGAATGTTTTTGGAAGTGATTAATATAGGTAGGAATCCATAGATAAGGTAAAGAAGCTTTGCCCTCACCAGTGTGGGTGGGCATCATCCAATCAGTTGAGAGTCTGAAAAGTACAAAAAAGGCAGAAGAAGGGCAAATCCTGCCATTTCTCCTGGTATTAGACATCAGAGCTCATGGTTCTTGTGCCTTCAGACTCAGATTTGGAATTACAATATTTCCTCGTCTGGTTCTCAAGCCTTCCAACTTTGAATTTCACCACTAGCTTTCTTCATTTTACAGTTTATAGATGGAAGACTGATGGGAATTCTCTACCTGCATAATCATATGGCAAATTATCTTAATCTTTCTCTCTCCCCTTATCTCTTCCTCATATATAAATATATACATATATATACATATACATCATACACACACAGACACACATTTTACTGTAAGGTGACTATAGTAACTACTTAACTACAGGAGGTAGCTACTACTTCACTACTTAACTACAATGTGTACCTTACATACTTTAATATAGAAATAGATGAGTATTTCACAACTCTGAGGTCAGATCTCCAGGTTTTTGGAATCTGCCATATCTGACCACCTCCTGGTACTGAGTCTTCTCTTACCTTCATAATATGTTCTTTATATTCATATCTTACTGTTTCCTTCTTCCAACACTTACATACCCACTTATGCTTTTCCCATCATTGTTTTCATGAGACTCCTTAAACCTCTGTTCCATTAAAACCAGAAGTTACACAAAACATTTCATTTATTGAATCACAACAATAATTACTGAATTTTTGCCTTAAAGTTGGAATTTCAAGGAGGGGTACCCCAGATGTATCAAAATATTACCTCCTCTGTGACTCTGTAACTCTATAAAATGGAAGATGCCAAATTTCCCTAAGACCCTCAAGGAAGTCAATATTAGATGCTTCTACGCATGGATACCCAACACTATCTCTGCTTTTATACCAATACTGTTCCCCTCCAGTAAAAAAAAAGACCTCCCCACTTGATTCTAAAAACATGGATTTTAAAGCAATCACGATTCTATTTATCTGTATTTGTTATTATCATTAAATGTAATATGCATCCATTGAGGACTACAGAATATGGAGGAGTTTCCATGTAGAAGCAACTAGTGGAAACTCCCAGTACCAACATTTTTGTTCTCAAGCTTTCATTAAAAAAGAGCACTGCCTTACAGATCTATGAAATACTGAAATATAATTACGGCTCATTCCATTCTTATGGTTAAACCTTGATCCTTGTCAGGATTCAGAACATCACTATCTAAGGTTAGTTACTGCATTGTAGAACTAGAATGGAAATGCAGTATCGCTCTAGCATATCAAGCTACCAGACTCAAATTACAGACATAAAATCCCATGAAGGACCTCCCCTTTTGCTTCTTCAATCCATAATCAATATGTGTAATGTTAAATCATGACATTCAGTCTAAACACTTCCAATTTCTGCCATTCTGTGATATTTCCTAATATACTGTTCTTTATTCTCTATCAGTCCTGTGGGCTGTGCTCTGTCCTCCAACTAAGTCAATCTATCCCATGGACTGCAATTTCCCATAATTTTCCCACTTACATAGATATGTCTATTATTCTACATCATGCTACATTATATCTATTTTTTAGCCATCTATTTTTTGAAAGACTGTATACTCCTTTAAGACATATTTGGATCTGCAGCGTTTAACAAGGTCTCTGACCAATACTTGGTACTCAATTAATGCCAGTTGAATAAATTATTTAATAAATAATAAAAGCTGAGGTTTGCTGATATAAATAGAAAGCTTGCAATAGCACACAACACTGAGTTCATTAGTTTCATTTGTGTTAATTAAGCATAGCTAATGAACTAATATTTATTAACATCCAGGAAATTTTCATTGCCAGATCAGTGAACAGTTAGTAAAGACACAAAATCACAAAGTTTCACCATGGAATCTGTGGGGGAAAGAGGAATTATAGTTTTAATAATTATGTTCTACACACACACCAAATACACTATTCTTCTTTTAACAGAGCACTAGAAACACACTGTGTAGTAACACAACTGATACTGAAGGTTAAATAAATTGTTTTCATCCCCAGTTGGCCTTTTATTTCTCTAAACAGGTATTTGGTTAGTGATAGGAAGAGAATGCTTTGTAAAAACACATACATGAAAATGAGGCAGATAGTAAGAGCTCTGACTGCAAAGAGAATATAGGAGCAAAAACTTTCACAATAATTTGTTTTTTGTCATACATCTGTACATGGCAAAGCATTAAGATTACTGCAGTCAAATTCTCCTCCACTCAGTGATCAAATTACATAACAGAAGATAAAACCTGGGAGATATATTCACTATAACTCACAAACCACCAATTTATCCAGCAACAAAATATCAATTCTTAGACTTAATGAAGTTTTAAGACAAAACATATAGTTCCTCTCTGAGTGTTTATTCTATTTCCTACATTTAATATCACTTCTACTCTAGCCCCAATGATATCATACAAGCTTATGAAAAACATTAATTGAACTTGTTCAATTGTACACTTATATACACCAAAATAGTTTCCACATATTCTATAGCAGCTAGATCTACTCATAAATGTCTCTAGAGAAATAATGAAACATATTCATTATATTTGTCTCTGGTAATATATATTTTATTTTTTTAAATCAATTTGATCGCTTAATTTTTATCTGTGTACTCATGCATCATCATTTCTTATGGAATAAATGTGAACTGATATAGTACATGAATCAAGTGCAATAATCAGATAGAAACAAAAGTTTTAACTCTAAATAATGCCACAATGGTTGTGGTATATTTTTATAGTTCATTTCTAGCAATGTCCTTGCTTTACTGGGCACACTTTCCTCCATCATCTGCTTTGTTTATACATGGCAATTTATATAGTCTTATTAATTACCCTTAACATAACATTTTTATTATTTTTAAATTTTCTACCCAGACAGAATATAACTTCAGTGAAGAAAGAAACTATGCTATATTATTTTTTTCACCCCCAACATTAATAGCCATGCTTTACACATGCTAGGTGCTTTATAAATATATGTTGATTATTAAACCACTTCTGATATGTGTCCCATTGTGAAATAATGTGGAGAGGTGACAAAATAGTCTAAGAAATACACCAAATTTTACATAAGATACTGAAATCAATATTAAAGTGAGAAGGCTCATACTTCTGAAAATTTTTGGTGATTTATTTGGGGAGGCACCCATATGCTGACCCATATTTACCCACCTAATTTCTTTAAATGTATTCAAAATCAAATCAAATCTATAAGATTTATGGCTCTTTTACTAAGATAAAAGCACTAAATTACACATTGCTTCAATTTTCATTGCTGGTACTATTGAACCAAGGCACTGAATGCTACCCATCTCAAAAAGAGAGTTCTATTGTCATTGTACAAAGTAACACTTGAATATTTCATTAAAAAGTTTCAAGATAGAAAAATATCCACAATGGGTGAAAATTCATTTTACAAAATTATTTTTAAGAGGGTACAAAGGGGATCTGTTTATTTACCACAGAGAGTATCATTCCATTTTCAACGCACTTCCTAAATTTCCAAGAAAATGAGAAGAGTATTGCATTTGAAATCAAACATATAACACAAGAGAATTTTCAAATAAGTGAAGCTAGGCCATTCTGTCTAATTCAACTATTCTAATTTCCATTTATAGATGAGGAACATTTCAAAGTATTGACTCCAGAGTGAAACTGGATTCAGATGTAAATGTTAAATTTGTTAAATAAAATGAATTTCCAAACTTGTGTATGGTTATGAATGTAACCAATTTTTTGAAGAAAATAAGATTTCTTTTTATTTTCCTTAGTCACATTTTTTCATAAAGATCAATCAATTAAAGAAAATTTCATAACATATTTCTATAGTGATCTCAAATTGTTGGTATGCTGTAGAAATTCTTAAGAAGTTGTTCTGCAGAAAATATTCATTTTATCTTTAATGTTGTTTTACCTAAATAATGAGAAGCCATTATGGAGCCACAGTTTTATAAATGCTTCTCTTATAAACAGTGGTTTTATAATTTCCTTATTTAAAACAAAGCAAAACAAAAACAAAACCATAATTCAAGCTATGGTTATTATGCAACAATTCATTGTCCTATAGTTAGATAAAATTCACTTGTATATCTAATTAGACTGATGTTTGTTCATACTGTATTGTTTTTGGTTCGAATTTTTTACTGTTGTTTTCTTTTTGTTCAAAACACAAAATTATTTTAGGTCCCCATATAAAAAAATACCTTACAATAGTAATAGTAATTATATAATTCTTACTGTGTGGTTGGCATTATTCCAAACACTTTACAAATGTTAACATTAATTTAATCCCCTTAACCCTATAAGCAAACACTACCATTTTTTTTTATCATGGTTTTATCTTATAGATAAGCAAGGAGATATACAAGGAAATAAAGTAACTTATACAAGATTACACCATTATTAAATGTTTCTGAATCCCGCCTCTACATATTAGGAAACATTGCATCTCAGGCCTACTCTGACCAATTATTGTACATTTGTTGTGGCTATTCAGCTTTTTTAGGAAACAAGTTGTACTGCTACTATAAAATTACAAAAATCTTGGATACTATCCAAAATGTATATATCCACACAAATGACATGATATTTCATAGAGGTCTGAGGAAAAAGTAAAAAAATTTCAAAGACAGACTATGATTGTATAAATTTGTTGATTACAAACAGCATTTACATATTCAGAAGCGATAACTATAATGATAAATGAAAATATAAATAGAATATGAAATAACTTCACAAAATGTGTGCAATTTTAAATTAATCTCAAGGATTCTTAAGCTTATGGAGATACTGAATAGATATAATGAAAATAGTTTTGGCTCAATAACCTGTTTGACATTTGTTTATATTTTAATAGTCATAATAAAAAAATCAAAAGGATTGAACTGTTACCTCCAGCAGTCACCAAAGACAAAAATTAATTCAGGATGCGTTATAAATCTGAATTTAAAAGCTAAAGCTATAAAAGCTAAAACTATAGCATTTCTAGATAAAAACACAAATATTCATGATTTCAGAGTGAACAATTTTTTTAGTCAAAATTTAAATGTTAAGAACAATACAAGAGAAAAGGTTAATATGATAAAATTTATCAATATTCAAAACTATTGCTCAATACCGACAGGTTAAGAGCGTAATATATTTGACAATACACAAACTGAGCAAAGAAACTATAATTAGAAAACACTTTTGAAAAAATCTACAAATTATTACGAGAGAAAAATAACTCAATTTTTTAAAATTGAGCTAAATACTTCAACAGGCATTTTATAAAATAAGATAGCTAAGTATCACATGAGAAAATATCTGCAATGCACATTAATTATAGGTGAATTGCAAGTTAAAATTTCAATAAGCTGGCCCACCAATCGAAATGTTCCATCACAAAGGCTGAGAATAATAAGTGATACCAAGAGTGTGGTAGGACAGGAACTCTCATCCAAAGCCGGTGGGAGTTTAAAACAGCTCAACCAAGATGGAAAATTATTTTGCAGTTGTCATCCTATGACCCACCAATTCTACTCCTAGGACATCTGACTGCAAGAAAAGTGAATGCATTTTTCACACAGGATGACTTCTCTGAAGATATTTGCAGCAGCTTATTCATAAGAGCCCAAAATAAAAAAAATCACATTAATGTTCATCAATAGGAGACAGGAAAAACAACCTGTGATCTAATTCTTACAGGGAAATACTTTGATTAAACAAATGCTATCAATATATTTGAAAACATGGAGAAGTCTCAAAAACTTGAGGGAAGAAAGAAGTCAGTTGCAAAAGAATACATGTCAAATTAAAGAGCAGTCCGTGGTGATAAAAAAATCATAGAGTTCACTCATGGGTATAGTGGGTAGGAAGATGGGGGCTTGTCCAGATAGGACCATGAAGAAAATTCACAGAGTAATAGAAATCTATATCTTGATTTGAATATTAATTACTTGGGTATACCACAGTTCTTGGGACTATATGCTTAATATTTATGCTCAATTTATGCTCAATATGTAAATTATATATCAATAAAGTACTATTAAGAAAAATGGAGAGACAAGAAAACTAGTTCTTCCTATAACATAATTATGTCAAAAATGAAACCAAAATAAAAGTCATTTAACTGGCCATCATTCATTTCTTGAGTGATATATAGGTAATATAGGCAGAAAAGGGGAACATTCCATTAGGAATACCTAATGGTATTTAACATTACCCAAGTTTGAGATATAATTGCAATTATGTTTTAGTCAGAAACTATATCTCAAATAGTTATAGAAATATATTTTTTAAAATATTCATTAGTAAAAGTAAAGTTTTCATCAAAATGTTTGGATGAAAGCTGTTCTATAATGACAAAAGAAAAAGAGATAAAAGGAAATAATTATGTAACATATTATTGAACATAAATCATAAATATTTTACTATGTAAAATTGGATGTAGTATTTTGACTTACATGAATATAAAACATTTATTTGTCTTCCAATAAATTTGAGAAAGGTTATTTGAACTATAGAAATCTTATTTTAAGAATGACCTAGCAAAAAGAGTAAACAGATTTTTTTCACTATCAAAAGGTATTTGAAATATTCTTAATTTTAAAAACCAATCATAAAATGACAAACAGGAAAAAAACCTTTTAAAGATGTTGAAGGCATGTGGTAATTTACTCATATAATTTGTTCAAGGAACAGAAATCTAGCTACTCACCAGATAAAAAGCTGAATGATTAACATAAAAATCTATGACATCTACAAAAGTTAATAGCCATAATACCGGAAGCTGGAAATGTAAGAGCTGAATAAAACATGAGAGCTCCTGCCTGACAACTATTAACTTCACAATCCAGAAACAATTTCTTGAGAATCTTTGAGGTTTTGTTCCAAATTCTTCATCCTGTTTATTTTAGTGAAACTTAATTTATTACTTTGGAGAAGCATATTAATATCAAATAGGAAAATTAATTGGAATATATATATACACAGAGAAGCTATAAATGAAATACATTTTACTTATTTATATGTTGTGTCCATTTAAATAATATATACTATATTTACTTAATCTTATGTTGTATCCATTTACATCATGGCTACAATACTTAGAGAATGTTAAATCCCTTTTTCAATGAAAAAGACATTAGGAAGTCTCAAGCATTGTTGCAGGTTATTCTGCCATTCTGCCAACACTACCTTCTTTTATAAGCAATAAATTTGATTATATTTTAATCATGGAAGGGTCTCAGTCAAAATCTAGTTCTAGATTTCTGGCTCTCATTATAACTGACCTCTACTTGCAATGTAAACATAATCTTAATAATGTATTCATAAAACAATGAGTTAAATAAATATGTGTATAGTAATTTACTAATAATTATGTGATCCTTGAGAAAATTACACTTTGCAATTGAAAAAGACAATTCTTGGTAGATTGAATTTCTCATCAGATGAAGAGCTCAAATTTGCTCATGTTTTACCAAATGCAAAATATCTCCTGAAATCAAGGCATATATTACACTTAAACAATCAAAGATTTTTTTAAAAAATTTGGGCCAGTTGTAGTGGCCCATATGTGTAATTCCTAGCACTTTTGGAGGCCAAGGTAAGAGGATCTCTTGAGGCCAGGGATTTGAGACCAGCCCGGGCAACATAAGGAGACCCAGTCTCTATAATTTTTAAATTTAATTAGCTGGTTAACTGTATTCCTAGATATTTCATTGTTTTGTGGCTACTGTAAATGGATTGTGTTCTTGATTTGACTCTCAGCCTAAATGTTATTTGTATATAAAAATGCTACTGATATTTTGTACATTTATTTTATATTCTAAAACCTTTCATAAGTTGTTTATAAGTTGTAGTAGCCTTTTGGCAGAGTCTTTAGGGTTTTCTAACTATGAAATCAGAGAAAAGAGATAGTTTGGCATATTTTTTCTATTTGGATCCCTTTTATTTCCTCTTGTTGCCTGACTGCTCTAAGACTTCCAGTACTATGTTGAAAGATTTTTACAGTAAGAACTACAAAACATTGTTGAAAGAAATCAGAGATAACAAAAATACATGAAAAAACATTTCGTATTCATGAGTTGGAAGAATCAATATCATTAAAACAGCCATAGTGACCAAAGCAATATATATGTTCAATGTTATACCTATCAAACTACCAATGTCATTCTTCATAGAACTAAAAAAAAAATTCTAAAGTTCACATGGAACCTTAAAAGAGCACAAATAACCAAAACAATCCCAAGCAAGAAGAATAAACCTAGAGGCATTGCATTACTGAATGTCAAACTATACTATCAGGCTACAGTAACCAAATAGCATGGTACTGGTACAAGAACAGACAGATAGATGAATAGATCAGAATAAGAAACTCAGAAATAAAGCCACACATCCTACAACCATCTGATCTTCAATAAGGCTGAGATGAACAAGCATGCAGAATAATAAAAGTGAACTCTTACATTTTACCATATAAAAAATTAACTCAGTATAGATTAAATATGTAAATAGAAGACCTCAAACTGTAAAAACCCTAGAAGGAAACCTAGGAAATACCATTATCAACATTGGCCTTGACAAGGAACTTTTTGCCACGTTCCCAAAAGCAATTGCAACACCAAAAATAGACAAGTGGAACCTAAATAAAGAGCTTCTGCACAAAAACAAAACAAAACAAAAAAATCCTATCAACAGGGTAAACAGACAACCTAAGAAATAAAACATGTTCACAAACTATGCATCTGACAAAGGTTTGATATCCAGAACCAGTAAAGAACACAAGTCAACATGCAAAAAACAAATAAACCCACTAAAAATGGAAAAAGGCCACAAAAACACTTTTCAAAAGAAGACACACAAGTAGCTCGCAAACTTAGGAAAAAATGCTTTTCATCATGAATTAGAGAAATACACATCAAAACCACATTGAGATACTATCTCACACCAGTCAGAATGGCTACTATGAAGTAAAATATAGCAGATGTTGATGAGGCTGTGGAGAAACCTGAATAATTATATAGTGTTGGTGGGAATATAAATGAGTTCAGCCACTGTAGATGGCAATTTGAGGATTTCTTGAAGAACTTAAAACAGAATTACCATTCTACCTAGCATTTCCATTACTAAGCGTATACTCAAAGGAAAATATATCCTTATACATGAAGATACATGCACCCAAATATTCATATCCAGAGTAATGAACATGAAACATCACAAGAGCAAAGACATGAAATCAACCTAGGTGCCTGTCAACAGTAGACTGGATAAAGAAAATGTGGTACATATATACCATGTAATACCACACAGTGAAAAAAGAAGGATATAATGTCACTTGCAGCAAAATAGATGGAGCTGGGGTCCATCCTTCCAAAGCAAATTAATTAAGGAACAGAAAACTAAATATTACATGTTCTCACTTATAAGTGGAAGGAAATCACTGAATATACATAGACCTAAAAATAAGAACAATAGACATTCAAGACTAGTTGGGGAGTGAGGAGAAGAGGGCATGGATTATCAAGTGCCTATTGGGTACTATACCCACTACCTGGGTGCAATATACCCATGTAATAAACCTGCGCATGTACCTTCTGTATTGAAAATAAAAGTTGACATTTTTAAAAAGAAAAAAAAAACTACACTCTTAGGACATTTCAAGCATACATGATTATTAACTATGTTACGTCATCATGTTGTACATTTTATTTCCGGTACTTACTCGTTTTATACCTGCAAGTTTTGTACCCTTTGATCAGTATCTCCCTCTTCCCATCACCCACCTCCTGAATTCTTATTTCTTTTTCAAAACTTTTATATTTAAATATATAAAGCCTATTGCTAAAAAAAGAAAGTATACAGTGGCATGTGTCTGTAGTACCAAAGACACAGAGTATTACTTGAGTCTAGGATCTTGAGGCTTCAGTGAGCCATGATTCAGCCATTGCACTACAGCCTGTGCAAAAGGGCAAAATCCTGTCCTAAAAAAATTAACTAAATTTAATAAAGTAACAAAACAAAATGTTCCTTTTAATATAAAATGAAATTTTCATAATATATAGGACATCTATATGTTTCAAAAAAAAATGAAATGTCATTAAAATTGAGGAGTTCAAGTATGTTCATCTCCATACCAGGCACTGGCTTCACATCTCTTGATCCACCAAAGGAAATTCTGGGAATAAATGTGGCACAGAAAAAAGAGCCCAGAATTAGAACTCGGGTAACAAATTTCCAGCTATGAAATATTTGACAAGTTTTCTTTCTTTCCCTCCCTTCTTTCCTTCCTATGGCTAGAAGCATATCGAACTTATATTAAAACAGGTAACTTAGTAGCATATATAACATTCAAATTTAATAGTATTTATTAAAGTTATTTACAAATGTAAAGTGTATCATGTAATAGGTACATTTTTTTTTTCCCCCTAGTCGGAGTTTCGCTCTTTTTACCCAGGCTGGAGTGCAATGCCGTGATCTCGGCTCACCGCAACCTCTGCCTCCTGGGTCCAAGCAATTCTCCTGCCTCAACCTCCCAAGTAACTTGGACTACAGGTGCACGCCACCATGCCCAGCTAATTTTTGTATTTTTAGTAGAGATGGGGTTTCACCATGTTGACCAGGATGGTCTTGATCTCTTGACCTCGTGATCCACCTGCCTCGGCCTCCCAAAGTGCTGGGATTATAGGTGTGAGCCACCGCGCCGGCCAATAGGTACATATTTAAGAAAAATATTGGAAGACTACTTTTTGTTACTTTATATGAGAATTGTAAGTTTAAGTGCTTACAATACTCTGGTAGAGGCCATAATGTCTAATCCCTTATTTTACATATATTACAGGACTTAAGTTCAAAAAGTGCTAAGACAGAAATATCTTAACTCTTTTTATTCTCAAAAGAGTACTTGCTGTGCTTCATTCTTACTTCTTTCATGTTTTATTTTTAGTTGTCTTTTTTATCCCTAGTTGCCAAACTTAATTACCAAATTATCAGAATTTATATTTTTCCATTCTGTAATCTAAGCAGAGATCCTTCCTCTTCAGTTATATCTTGGGCTTTGGCTGTTAATTATTGCCAAACTAGATCTATAGTGTTATTTTTCTGTTTGATCTATATGATTTTATGTTAATTTTTCATGCATTCTACCATCACCATTTAATACAGTTTGCTCAGTGGAACATTTCTTCAGTAGAATGTTGATAAATGTATCTAAAAATGATTCAACTAAAAAATCATCTTAGTAGCTTTATGTTTGAAGTAAATGTGTAAGGTTTTTTAAATATATTTTTTATTGTACTTTAGATTCTGGGGTACATGTGCAGATCATGTAGAATTATTGAATAGGTACATACATGGCAATGTGGTTTGCTGTCTCCAACCCCCTGTCACCTATATCTCGCATTTATCCCCATGTTATCCCTCCCCAACCTCCCTAACCCCACTGTCCCTCCCCTAGTCCCCCCCAACCAACCCCAGTAAGGTTCTTTAAAAAAAGAATTCTTAGAGCATTTTATATAAGACTAAATCTCTATAAAGGTAACATACCACACACAGCACTCTTTTCTTTCATGAATCTCTCTCAACTAACTCCTTTAGTTTTTAAATAAATATGTGATATACTATTCTAATATCCCATTTTGTGTAACAGAGACCTAAAAGAAAAACAATTTCTAAAAGTAGCTAATTTTATTTGAGGATTACACACTCTATGCACTTAAATATGTATGTTTTATATTACATATGCTTTTGCCAGATACTTTTGCAAAATATCTATCTCTAAGTGTGTTTGATATTGCATGTCAGCAGAAGTGTCTGTATTAGAAATCATAAAATTCAAAAAGGCCTCAATTTTATACAATACACATATGAACATGTCTTTAATAGTTAAATTGCAAATATTTATATAATTATTATTGCAAAAACAATTATCAAATACTGTTCCAGGTGCTTTATATATATAATCTAATTTTATTTCATATTTTGTTAGTGATATCTTATTTATTTTAAAATTTTATTTGTATAACTTTATAAAGTACAAGTGTATTTTTTTTTTTTGCATTGCATAGTGGTGAAGTCAGGGATTTTAGTGTATATATCACCGAAATAATGTACATTGTATCCATGAAGTAATTTCTCATCATCCAGCCTTCCCTCATCCCATTTCATTTTATAACATCTTTATGTGATAGTTGTTAACACAACTCTCTGTGATTATCTCCACTTTGTCTAGGAGAAAACAAAGCTTCGCAGATACTAAACTGCTTATTCAAAACCCCTCAGGTTACGAGTGGTAGAACAGAAGTTGAAACTAGATATTTATAAGTCTAAGGTTTATAGAATTTTTCATTAGGCTCTTTTAATGACATGAGAAAAACAATCAGTTCCTTAAGCAAGAACATAGAAATATTACACTTAGCCAATTAATCTTCATTTGTTTTTACACTAACTATAGCAAATATTAGATATGAGATCTAATGTACAATTTAGACATACATAAGATCTATATATAAGATAAAAATTAAGATATTAAGAGAAATCTCAAATATGTTCTTTGAAAAACAGTAACTCTATCCATATTTTAGATACGCTATTTTGGTTAGGCAATGGAAATATAAATAGATTCCACTTTTAAAGTATAAAAAATCTCTCCAGAGAGCACCAATTATTGACACATTCTAAAGTTAAGTGATTTCTAAGCAATTATGAGGGAAGAGTTTCATTATGGTCTGGTTTACAAACTGAAAATACAATTTAAAAACACTAATGCTAAAGCATGGGAAGTGAAATAAATTATACATATTTATCAAATATGACTGCAAATTTCCTTAGAAGAATACCAAACAAATTTAATGCTAAAGTTATATTTGAAAATCAAAAAATTATTTTGTAAGAAATATCCTATTTATAAAAATCAAACAAATAGAACAAAAACTATCATGAAATACTGAGAATTTGTTATTTATTTAGGAGGCTGGATGTTTCAAAGACAAATATTAAACTTTCTTGAGTACTAAATAACAAATATCCCTTTCAATAGATTCTAAATTTCATTAATCTTTTATTTACAAGAGCTCTCATCTGCTTTTCCTTATATCACATATTTCAATTGATTTTTTACTATCGTTTACTCTCATTTCCCTACTTATAAGCACTGTGCAGTTATTTCACTTAGTACTCTTGAATTCAGCTATCACATAAAATATTCTAATGATTCATTAATTAGTCAATTAAAAACTTCAAAGGTGCTGGAAGAATAGCTAACACTTACCTATTGTTAAATGCCATATATATATATATACATATACATACACACACATATACACACACACACACATTATATATATATAGTTTCACTCTTTTTGCCCAGGCTGGAGCGCAGTGGTGCTCCGCTGACTGCAACCTCTGCCTCTTGGGTTCAAGGGATTCTCCTGCTTCAGCCTCCAGAGTAGCCGGGATTATGGCACCCACCACCATAAATTTTATCCCTTATAAGTACTAGTATTAGTCTTATTTAAGAAATGAGGGAACTGAGGTGCTGATGGCACAGTAAGCCCATGGTAACACAGCATGTAGATACTAAAGAAGGCAATGGAAGCTGGGTTCCTGGTTACAGAGTTTGTTCTCTGATGCTTCTACACTGAGTTATCATGGTCAAATCTAATATGTGAGCAATAGCAAGAGTCTCAGATTTTACACTCATGCATTTAAGAGGTTTTAAATAAATAATCCACCTATTCTATAAATTTTTAACAAAGCAAAAATAAAAAAAGTAGTCACTGCAAAAAATCTAGAAATGGATGACACTAGGCGTTACAATAAAACATGATGTGAGCTATATATGTCAGGAGATTATAGCAAAAATAAAACCGAAGACTTTTGATTTAATGTCACTGAAACTTGCTTTGAAATGAAGAGCAGTAATGCCTTTTTCGAGTTTTCTAAATTGATAATTTGCATTCACATGTTTCTAACAACTTATATTCCCCACATTACCCTAGCTGGCATAGAATAATAATATTACCAGATAACTGTTCTCTTTTGAAAACATGGACTCTTGTCCATGACAAATAATTGCAACATTTGTTAGGAAGGAAAAAAAATCTGAACTAGCATCATTACACAATTCTTTCTACCAATGTTAGAATAAAAGCTGGTGTCTCAGTTGGAAGCCGGCTGGAGGACTAATTTACCTCCAAAGAACAAGCAGAAAAGTTCAATGATTACAGATTTAAAGGTGTATGGGAGTTCAATATCCTTGCTCTCTCTACCTTGTTTTCTTCAGTCGCTAATCAGCAATCCATAAAGATTTAAGAAATCCAACTGAATACATTTTCTTCATATTAGAAATTCACATTCCTTTAAACACATATCTCCACAAAAAAAAAAAGTTCTCAGATACAAGTGATGTGGTCCTTTCTAAGGACATGAATATATCCACAATACAACTCCAAGTATTTAATTTAAAAAATTAAATTAGAAAAAGACCAAGCATTGTGTTTCATTAAAGCCAAAAATAGGCGTTGTTCTATTTTGAGTTAACAAGCCACACGTTTAGTTAACTTATTCTATATACTGCTTATAACTTCTTTCCATTATGCCTTTAATTTTTGTGATTAACCCTGTTAACACAGTCACAGCATGCTTCTTAGATAAAAATGATATTTTAAAGGCTAAGAAAATGTAGCAAATGTAAATGTTTTAAAAATCAATAGTAAATTTTTATTGTAGGTATCTTCCTCTTAAGGCAAGCATTTTGAAAGGCAGTTATTCAAAAACATATGAGAAAAACTAAAGGCAAAATAACTCCTTATTTGTTTAGTATTAAAGAATTATTTTTAAATTACTTTATATTTAAATTTACCTGAAAGCTTAATACATATTATTTAATTTTTATAAGAAATAAAAATATTAGGCTATTTTGATGAGGCCATTTTTCAGAAAATACAGTTGACAAATGAGAAATTGTGGAAGTTTGAGCTCAGGCTTATAAACTACCAAATTTCCCTTACTCTTAAAAGTAAACCAAAAACAATTCTAAGAAGTGATAGGAAAGCAGATCGCAAAAGAAGTGAAAAGTTAAGCATAGTCAGGTTATATTCAGGCTTGGCTTGTTCAATTGTGATGTGCGAAGTCAAATTTGCACCTGTCCTGGGATCTGTCAGTGTTGGCAGGGGACACTGGGGGCTGAGCTTACACACTTTACAGAGCTGCATTATCAGCCAATAATGCAACCTTTGACATGTCACCATTTCACAGTATGCTGTAGTCTGACGAAATGGAAACCACTAGAACGTACAACAGAATAATTTACAGGACTCAAAGGCCAAAGTCTTTCTCTTTCCCACACCACCCCTACCACCATGTGACTGTGAAATATATCACCGAGTGATGGATGGATAGGCTTAGAACAAAGGATTTTGAGAAAAAAATTGGATCTTTTTTATTTTTGAATTTACATGATTCTAAACAAAAAGCATATATATTCAGTTGGTCTCAATAAAATATCAGATGATTTTTTTTTCCTGAACATCCTCTAACTTTAAACTTGATGATAATGTACATATTTTAGAGGCAGTTACGTTCTTTTGCAGAGAAGCCAAAAAGGCTTCTATACTATGTCACCCTGCGACAGAGGAATGAACAGAGGAGTCCTCAGAGTGCTGCCTTGGAACCCTGCCACTGCGTGATGGCAGCTGG
Organism: Sapajus apella; assembly: GCF_009761245.1. Classification (NCBI taxonomy): domain Eukaryota; kingdom Metazoa; phylum Chordata; class Mammalia; order Primates; family Cebidae; genus Sapajus; species Sapajus apella. The sequence continues at coordinate 5,347,687 of NW_022436985.1, forward strand.
TGATTAATAATCTTCAACGAAATAGTAACTCAAGCAAGACTAAGCAGGCCCACAAACTCTAGGGTTCTAACAGTCAAAATCACTATCAACTAATTTTCAATAGTCCTTAAAATGTGCAGTCACCCTACGATCAGTTCTTTGTATAATATGTGATAAAAGAGCTATGGAAGACAGGCACATGTCCAATTTATGATTTATCAGGCACCAATTTTTAACATAATTCTCCAATCATGAATTCACTCTTATCAACCCATTTTTTTTTTTCCAGAAAACAGAAGGTGCTCATCACTTACTCTGATGTACTCAAATTTTTTTTTGGAAATATGATATTGTTAAATGGATATTTGCATGACAAAACCAGATGCAATAAACTCTTCTTTAGTAAATGAATTTCTCAGAATTAACTGGTAACAACACGATATACTTAAAATTACTGAAATACTGAAGATTTTTTAAAATTATTTCAAAAATGTTAATTGCGTTGAAATGTTTTATAATAAAAATCAGCTTAAAATTGTATATTTTTTAAGGATTTTTACACATGAGATTTTAGTTTTCAACGTATTTTCTTCCCTAAAGGTACAGAGTGAATTGTACAAGAATTTGAAAAATATTCCATAGCATCCCATAGCCAATTAAAATACAAACAACCCAAATTAAAACCCCAAACCCCAAATCCTTAAGGAAAAAAATTAAATTTCTGAATAACACCTAAAATACTAAGAAACTTATAAGAAATAACAAACAGATGTTTCTATACTCTAATTTGATTAAGAAACAATAAAGAAATAGAACCTCAGTGGAGAAGAAACAGCAAATATTGGGAGTCTAAGGTCAAGTGAGAACATACCTTTAATCTCAAGAATACACATAAACAAAACTTCCTTTAACCATCCCCTTCCTCCCCCCGCTCTTTCTCATGTGAAAGTTCTCTCTCTTCTGTTTTCTTTCTCTACCTAAATAAAATCATATCTCTGCAAAAAAAAAAAAAAAAAAAAAAAAAAAACACCATCACCATTTAAAAACAAGGGGCTGAAGCCAGCCTCAAAGTGCTGCTTGCTCAAAGGTTCTGCTTACTTTGAGGCAGAGGATACAAAGTATATTTGTGTCTGGGGATTTTTACCACTGTTTTTTATGTCTGGAAACTTTGGCTCAGATACCAACTAAACATTGTAGTTAAGACAATTAAGTATTCTCGCCCAGATCCCTATTTCTCCACATCACAAAATCACCATGCACTTGGCATTCCTGGCAGCTTTTGGCACAGTGACTGTGGGTCAGAAGGGAAAAGATCTAGCAATGCAGTTTGGGGAAAGCTTCTTTATTGCAGCTGCCAACACTTCTGTCTGACCCAGGGAATCACTTAAATCTCTCAGTTTCTCTCTATCTCTGTCTGTCTCTCTGCAAGGAATGCATGTGAATTAAAATTCAATTTTAGATACTACCTATACTGAAATACAAAATCAGTGACTTTTCAATATGGTCTGCAATGTCTTAAAAAAAAATGTTCTTAAGATATTCTCCCTGTCATTTAATTTCTTCCATCTTATTACAAATACATTAACATATGTTTCTCAAACAGTGCTTTGAATGCCTTGATTTTGTCTGTATCTTCACAAATAGGTATTTATATAAGTAATGATGTATAATGTTAATCAATGTTAGTAATTTGCCTTTTAGTATTTTTTTCTGGAAGTTTGTGTTTCTACACCTTTCTCTATGCCTTTCCAGCATTACAAAGAGGTATCTTGGTTGTACTTGAATAAAACACAGATTTTGTTCAAGTGCAAAAGGGCACATGTGCCAATAACCTTGAGTGTTAAGCAAATGCAGTACTTTGTGGCAGCATATCTTTGAAAGTTTTAAGAGTGCCCTAGGAACAATAAAGTTACAATATTCGGCTCTGCCATGATTCTGTTATACCTCACCTTGGAAAACATTAAAAGTTCAAATTTTTAGATTTAGAGAGAATAAATAAAATGTAAGACTCATGTGTCCTTTTATAATACTGTAGACCACCTGGTCTCATGTGGCCCAGGACGGCTTTGAATTCAGCCCAACATAAATTTGTAAATTTTTTAAAAACATTATGACATTTTTTTTTTTTGCAATTTTTTATTTTAGCTCATCAGCTATCATTAGCGTTAGTTGCATTTTATGTGTGGCCCAAGACAATTCTTCTTCCAATGTGGCCCAGGGAAGCCAAAAGGTTGGACACCCTGCTGTAGATGATGGTAAAAACAAAGAGATGAGAGGTAAGCTTGTGTTTATCTATTTCAGTTCTGCAGATTTCTTTTTTTGTGAAATTAATCATCTTGATAGCGATTCATATAGTGACAATGCCAAATTATCCAGGACCAGAAAAAAAAAAAAAAATAGTTGACTTGGCAAAATGACCATTTCTGTGTATTTAGAGCACCTTTAGCTAGGTGTAGGATAAACTGGTAGTTTTGTTTTTAGCTTTTTAATAAACATAGCCATTATGCCCTAATCTATGGATATTCTGGTCATTTGAAAATGTAAATACATTCATATACGTGCTACACCCCAAAATCATTACTCTATCTCTTCAAAATATCAAACCTGTAGATAAACAGAAATCTTATCTCATTTGTTCTCTGTGACATCATAAATAATGGTTGACTCAAGAAATGTGGAAAACAGCAAAGAAAGACGGAAGGTACGAATACATAAACCAGGTAGTTAGGATTTAGGAATTCATTATATGTAGTTGAATGCAAAATCTGTTGATATCTAACATAAAATGAAAATCTCCTCCTTCCCAACCTCGCCACCTCACTCTTTTGTTTGTTCCTTTTGTTGTGTCTCTCAGGAGTTCTAACATGCACCACTTGCTCTTTTAGAGGCAGTCTAATTTTCTGAATTTAAGTTATATTTTCATAAAGCTACTACTGAAAAGCAAAGCTTTTTTTTTTCTGTTCACATTATAGGGCCGAATATTTATTGACAGGTGTCCACATATTCAATATGCGATGCTATTGGAAACAAACATCAAGCCATAAAAACACAGATATAATTGAACAGATATTAACACTTACTATATGCTCAAAATGTGTGTAGTGAAAGCACTTAACGGTCCTAAGTTCAAAATCCAAACCTGTCACTTAATGTCTGTGGGACTTGGGTGCTGCATGTTCACTGGCAAAGATTTAACTGTCTTTACTTACAAAGGGGACTTGATGCTACATCTGTCTCACCAATTCAGGTGTCCTTTTAAGTTACTGTTAATTTTTTCCCACTGCATCTTGGCAGTAAATGATTTTACATTATTATAGAACTAGGGGATAAACTAAAATATGAAATGAAAATAATGAAATCTGAAATTATTTTGCCATGCAATAAAGTAGAGACACTGTAAACATTGTTAATTAACCAAATCTACTTTCAATGTATAATTTGTAGTCATGGTCTTTAAATTCCTTCCTTTCCTTCCTTCCCCTCTTTCCTTCCCCTCCTTCCTTCCCCTCCTTCCTTCCCCTCCTTCCTTCC
>NW_022436985.1:5351206-5374632 GCF_009761245.1 Sapajus apella
CCTCCTTCCTTCCCCTCCTTCCTTCCCCTCCTTCCTTCCCCTCCTTCTTTTCCTTCCTTACCCTCCTTCTTTCCCTTTTCTACCTCCTTCCTTCCTCCTTCCTTTCTTTCTCCCTTCCTGCTGTCCCTTCCCTCCCTTATCCCTTTCCTTTCCTTCCTTTTTCCTTTCCTTCTCTCCTGTTTTCCTTACTTTTCTTTCTTTTGAGGCAGAATCTCACTCTGTGGCTCAGGCTGGAATACAGTGGAGCAATCTCTGCTCACTGCAACCTCCGTCTTCAGAGTGCAAGCCATTCTCATGTCTCAGCCTCTTGAGTGGCTGGGATTACATGGTCTTTGAATTTCCTTCCTTTTCCCCCTTCTGCTCTTCCCCCTCCCCCCTCCCCTTCCTTTCAATCTCATTCTGTGGCTCAGGCTGGAGTGCAGTGGGTGCAATCTCTTCTCACTGCAAACTCCACATGCAGGTGCAAGTGATTCTCATGTCTCAGCCTCCGGAGCAGCTGAGATTGCAAGTGTGTACCACTATGCCCAGCTAATTTTTGTGTTTCAGTAGAGACAGGGTTTTGCCATGTTGACCAGGCTGGTCTCAAACTCCTGGCCTCAAGAGATCCACTCACCTCAGCCTTTAAATAGCTGGGATTACGTGTGTGAGTCACCATGCCTGGACTGGATTTTGAATTTCTAAGAGTATAAAAATCTTAAAAAGAACCAAAATGTGAAATTAAAAACTATTTCAGTGGAAAAATAGGTAAACTGATGCCCTTTTAAAGAATTATTTCTCATATCTGATAATCTAATTCCAAAAAACAGTTAATTGTACTTAGTAAGGATGCCATAAGATATAAATTTTAAGGCCATGTTGAGATTTAAAAATGCAAAGTCTTCAAATTTAAATGACCTTTGAAATAGTGAATACACAGAAAGTATTTGAAATTCTGAACACCAAGGAAATTTATCTTAGACAGAACAAAACATTCATTACTTCTAATTATTATTAAAAACTGGGAACCTTTCAGTCTTTTAAATGTCAAGGCATATTATTTGTGGATGATTAAAGTAACATGAAGTGTTTCCTTGGACAGAAAAAAATTGAACACAAAATCAAGCATATCCAATACCCTTGAAAAGCTATAAAAACATCCATTTAGGAAAGTGTTCTTTTATTATCACTTTCTCTTGCAACTAAATGAAATCCCCTATATCAATGTAAATAGAGTTTTTGATTTGACACAAGATTTGACAATATCCTAAAAATCTATTCACTATCTTTTCATGCAGAGTTGAAGATAGGCAGACAGATATGAAAGTAAACTTGTTTAATGTTAAAAAAAAAAAAAAAATTTGTTCAGCTGCAACAAGTCAAAAACTCTACTTAGAAGTTATAACACTTATGAACAAATGATACTTCTCTATCACAATTACAGAATTTTGAACTAAAAATAAAATTTTAAAATATAGAAACAAAATTTTAAAATAACTTTAAATTATTTTCTTAATTAGTAATCCTTTGATTGTAAGAGAAGTATCATTTGTATATAAATGTTTTAAATTTTTTAAAAGGTTTAAATTTAAAATTTGAAAAGCACATAATAGAACCTAACCTGTTATTTACAGGTAAAATAACTCAAGTGTTTCATTCAATTCCTTACTAATGATAGATAATCCTAGAGTTCAGTAAACCAACGCTAAACCATGGGCCCTTGCTTTGCATCACACTCTAAATTAAGGCTTATCTTTTTATCATCTCAAATCAGAGGTTACATTCTACCCTTCCTTCTGGTGTTGTATTGACTCTGATCTGAACTCTATGGTCTCTGGAAGACAAATTTTGTTATCTAAAGTATGATTTTTATTATGTTGATTTTTAGAGCCTTTAACAGATATCTGAAATTTGGGGGCTTAGGAAAGATTGCAAAACTAATTACTTCAGAAAGAGAAATAAGAAAAAGAGGAAAAAAAAAAAAACAGAAGGAGAGATAGCTCTCTACTTTTTTCTCATTAATACTCATTATAAAAAAGAGGAAAATAGTGTCTTTCTGGAATATGATAACCCTTCATATATAAGCTAAGCTATTTATTTTAGTTCACAATTTCAATGATCAGAATACATTAATTAATCTCACATGGATGTTGTGTTCTATTGGATTATAGTTTCAAACCATCTAATTTAGTAAACTTTTATAGTAAAACTTACCAATTTTTTCAGCCTTTATAATGCATTTTCTTCCTAACTCATGCTTATCAATGCCTAATTCCATGAGAATAAAATGCCTCATTAGGGGAAACTGCCAAACTATTAATGTTACAAATACCTACATTTGGTTAAGTATAAAAAGAAAACATAATCCATGCTCTGAAGAAGTTTAGGATTTAGCCAGCTAAAACAAACCAAAAATACAAAAACTGATTACAATACAGGAAAATATTTCCAGCATTAAGCATAGGATACTGTGGAAGAACTGAAGAGAGGACTCCTTAGGACAACATATCAAGTTAAGGAAAGCTTTCATATGGAGCAAAGGCTAAGCCCCTAAAGAAAATCACACTTGAGCAGTTACTCAAGAGTGAGAAGGATTTTGTGGGGCAGAAAAGGAAAAACTTGTTCTTTCAGTGGAAACTACAAGTCCACTAATGAGTACAAATAATTGAAGTATAAGATGTTGAATCTAAGTATCGTCACTCATATGTGCAAAACAGAATGCACATGGAGTTTGTAATGTAGTACAAGGATGGAAAAATAAGCTATGCAAACATCAGGGTAGCCATTTTTTATATTCTGCTCACTCAAAACACATAAACAGAGCAGTAGATAATAGCTATCTAATGTTCAACAGTAATTTCCTTATAGCCTATTTTGTAAAATGACAGATGTCTGTACCAAGATTTCACAGTATGACCATGGACAATATTGAGTGTAGTATGTTTCCAACATGAATAAAACACTATTTTATCACAGTATTATCATCTAAGCTCAGGAATTATTCTAACACTCATTTCCAAATGGATTTCTATAAGCATTACATTTAAATTTTGGAAATGTTTAAGTAATTATATAATTATATAACATAATTATATAATTTATAATTTCATTATGTATTAATTTATGTTATTGTGAATAAAACCTACCCTACATTTTTATTTATCTTCCCTGTTCTTCACAGTAAAGAACATGAAAAAAACATATTTTAAATATGTGCTTCAATTATTTTAGTGATCTAGCATTCAGCTATTAAATTTTTAAAAATCTAATTTTTATATGTGTGTAGAACATATTTTGCCATATAAACACTAACAGTCTTATGTCTTTTTTTATTAATCACTTCTTTATATATTGTTACAAACCCCTAACAGGTTTTCTGGCTATTTGAGGAAAAGAAATTGTGTCTGACAGCAAGAAGCAGGTTATATCCAATTCCATTTTCCACCTCTTTCCCCTTCACTTCTGGCACCTTTCTGCAAACCCCAGTGCTTAATTGAATACCTAGGGGTGTTCTCTGTGAAACATTTTGAAGTAGTTCAATGGGAACAATTTATAGCAACATATAAAATGACAGATGTACTGAGAAGTATTGAAATGATCTTATATGGTGTACATACGAAGATGGAGCACCTGACACCACCGTACTATTTATTAGCATCCCAAGAGATTGGACCTTATTAAGATTCCCAGACGCAGACACCTATAAATGTTGTATACCTGAGGATGTAGAACTGACCTTTTTCTTGGCATACCTATGAGAAAAAAATGAAATTGAATGGGTTGATAAAGTATACTTTGAAACAACAAATTATTTCTACTGTTTAATTTTATCTGAGGTAACATATACAAAGACAGAATGGAATATTTCCTATCCCATATTTTGTATAGTTTTTTCACTACTAACTATATCTGGTGAGCCCTGGGATTATAAATAAATCCTTTAAAGAAACATCAAATGATATTTCTGATTAAATATTGAAGGACTGATACCAGGAATTATTGCTTTTACCTCTCCAGCGGCCACCTGCAACCCCAAAATTACTAGAACAAAATGAAGAAAATTCTAACATACAAAGAAAAAGTGAAAGGAAAATGATTACAAGAAAATAAAAGATTTCAAGTGATTTGAAGATGTCTGGAACAGTAGCAACCAGTTTAGGAGAGGGGACACCGTTTCATATTAAATGGCTTCAATGGGAGGAACAATAATAAGAGATCCAATTTGCCCTCAGAGAACCCCTGCTGGGAAGCAGGAGTTCCCAAGGGAGTTAAGGGTGAAGACAAATATAAAAACAAAAATATTTCCTGAAAGTGTGTAACCAGAACAGTGGAGCCTGGCACGGTGGCTGGCGCCTATAATTCCAGGACTTTGCGAGGCTGAGGTGGACAGATTGCCTGAGCTCAGGAGTTCAAGACCAGCCTGGACAACATGGGTCAAACCCAGTCTCTACTAAAATACAAAATATTAGACCGGCATGGCGGTATGTGCCCGTAGGGAGGCTGAGGCAGTAGAATTACTTGAACCCGGCAGGCGGAGGTTGTAGTGAAGTGAGATCATGCCACTGCACTCCAGCCCGGGCGACACAGTGAGACTCCATCTCAAACAAAACAAAATAAAACAAAACAAAACAAAAAACAAAACAAAACAGAACAGAATAGAACAGAGAAGTGAGGAATTTCCAGTGTTCTTCTTCATGTTTTACCGCTGCCATCTCTCTCCCGGTCCTGTGCCACATAGGAGAATGTTCTGTGGAGAAAATAAGTAGGGGCTGCTCCATGATCATGGACATCAGAAGGAAACAGGTACCTTCTCCTGCTGGCTAATTAGATCCGGTTGTTATATTCTTAGAAATATGGTAAGCAACTGTTAAAAATGGACATTATTAAAAATTAGATTATATAAACTCTCAAGTAAATTATATAAAGAACAAAGGTAAATAAATAAAAATTTTCATGTGCACTGCACATCTTTTCTTAAAACTCTGCACTCAGTGAAATCCCACTGATAGCTGGAAATTGGCCACGGTGTCAATATTTATACACTTATGGAAATCAGCAAACTACAAATGGAGCTTGATTTATTGTTTTGTTGTTTGTCTAGGTTTAAGAAAGTAATAGAGCTGTAATCTCAGCACTTTAGGAGGCCGAGGCGGGTGGATCACAAGGTCAAGAGATCAAGACCATCCTGGTCAACATGGTGAAACCCCGTCTCTACAAAAAATTAGCTGGGCATGGTGGCGCGTGCCTGTAATCCCAGCTACTCAGGAGGCTGAGGCAGGAGAATTGCCTGAACCCAGGAGGCGGAGGTTGCAGTGAGCCGAGATCGCACCATTACACTCCAGTCTGGGTAACAAGAGCGAAACTCTGTCTCAAAAAAAAAAAAAAAGTAATAGAGAAAATATAAATAATAAATAATGTAGGTAAGCCTAAAAGCATATTGTACCTACTGCTGAAGGTGATATTTCAGTTCAGTAAATATATTTTTTAGAAGAATGGGAAATAGTTTACAGTAAAAAACATATAAGAAAAAAATTTTAATAGTTGTATTGTTTAAAGAGTTCGTGGGCTGGGGTGCATCACCAATTGCCAAATTATAATTAAATTGCACAAACTGGTTGGGTATGGATATAAGACGTTGGCAAAAATCAAGGAAAGCACTTTGTGAGAATCAATTTGCTATAGAAAATGTACCCTAAGCTAATAAATATTTTACTGTTATTAGTAAATTATGTTACACATATTTTATATTAGTAAAATTTAGAATAAACATGCATATAGATATAACATATACACATACATTTTAATTTTTGTTGTTCAGAGAACCAACATTTATTAGAGTATCACTAGATAAAAGAAATAAGTAGATAAAAACAGGAATTTAAGTTAAAAATAGAGAATGTAGCATAAGTCTACTACTAAATTGGACCCTCAGCTTCTTTCATTCTCCCTGCTACTAGATGCCAACATCCACTGCCTCCTAAAATATTGTTTGCTGTCCATTCCACACACACACTGTACTTCTCTAGCTCCTTGATAATCTCTCAGGTCTTTTAACCTGTATCTAACTTTTAGAATATGTTTAATGCTCTATTACTGATTCTGTAAAGTGTCTTTACCTCAGTCTTCTTGGTTACTAAGGGTCTCTTCACCTGTGCTTATTCTGCTAACTTTCCAATGAGTTTTTATCTTAATATATTTCCTATTTCCAGTAGTTCTGTTTTTTTCATGTATTTCGTTTTATGTTTCCCCTTTTTTTCCTGATTCTTGCTGATCGTTTTTGAATGTCTTTTGCTTTTGTTTATGATTTGACTCTGTCTTGTTTTTTTAAACATTTTAACCATACTTATTTTACATTTTGCTTCTCATTTTTTTTCCCATTTATTTATTTTATTGCATTTTAGGTTTTGGGGTACATGTGAAGAACATGCAAAATTGTTGCATAGGAACACACGTGGCAGTGTGATTTGCTGCCTTCCTCCCCATCACCTACATCTGGCATTTCTCCCCTTGCTATCTCTCCCCAGCTTCCCACCCCCCACCGTCCCTCCCCTACTTCCCCCCAACTGACCCCAGTGTGTAGTGCTCCCCTCCCTGTGTCCATGTGTTCTCATTGTTTAACACCCGCCTATGAGTGAGAACATGCGGTGTTTGATCTTCTGCTCTTCTGTCAGTTTGCTGAGAATGATGGTTTCCGGGTTCATCCATGTCCCTACAAAGGACCCAAACTCATCGTTTTTGATGGCTGCATAATATTCCATGGTGTATATGTGCCACATTTTCCCTATCCAGTCTATCGTCGATGGGCATTTGGGTTGGTTCCAGGTCTTTGCTATTGTAAACAGTGCTGCAATGAACATTCGTGTGCACGTGTCCTTATAGTAGAACGATTTGTAATCCTTTGGATATATACCCAGTAATGGGATTGCTGGGTCAAATGGAATTTCTATTTCTAGGTCCTTGAGGAATCGCCACACTGTCTTCCACAATGGTTGAACTAATTTACACTCCCACCAACAGTGCAAAAGTGTTCCTATTTCTCCACATCCTCTCCAGCATCTGTTGTTTTACAAGAAAAAAACTAACAAGCCCATTCAAAAGTGGGCAAAGGATATGAACAGACACTTTACAAAAGAAGACATACGTGAGGCCAACAAACATATGAAAAAATGCTCATCATCACTGGTCATCAGAGAAATGCAAATCAAAACTACATTGAGATACCATCTCACGCCGGTTAGAATGGCGATCATTTGCTTCTCATTTTTATCTGCTATCTCTTGCCCATGGTCCCTTGATCCCTTGTGTATTTTATAAGTGTGTTTTGTAATTTTGCTTATGTTGTGGTATCTTCTTTGTAAGAATCATAAAAAGCCTTGGTTGAAGCTATAACACTGAAGGAAATTTTACATATGCTTTTGTAAAATACTTGGAAAAACCCTGAGTCCATTTTAAATTTCATCTGAGTTTATTTCCGCTGAACTATGCAAATAACATGGTCTGAGGCTCTACTTCTACATGAAAACCTTCTTATAACAATAAATTCTCAGAAGAGATTTTTCTGCATACTCCACCTAAAGTCAAGGCTGAAACTAATTTCATCCCCCCTTCCTGTTTAATCACTATGTTGTTCGGTGTTTTGTAGTTTTTGTTTTAAATTTACTCTTACCCATATTCATTTGTGCATTCAGGATTACACAACCTGAAAACAAACACCAATCATTCAATAGGCCCAAATCTGTTTTCCATATGCATTGCAAAGGTCTATGAAAAGCTTATCATTTACAATATTATACTTAACAATTAAAACCTTGTTAAAAGCTACATTTTGTGTTGTGCTATTACCACAATTTTTAAAAATCTCTAAGCCACTCAGGTTCTAATTATAGAAATCCCCAGGCTAACATCTTCAGGATTAATATTATCTTCATTTGCCATATAGCTTGTTGTTGGACTCAAATGAATGATTGAGTTACTTATTTTCCTGAAAACTCATCAACTCATTAAAAAATATTATTTTTGTATTTTATGCAGTGTTTTTAGGTATCTTGTAGCAAGTGAAATTTAGCATATCTAGATTCTCCTGAGGCCAAAAATCAGATATCTAAGTATATATTCTGTAAAATATAATTTTAAAATATATGTTAAAAAAACACAAAATTTAAATAGAATGAAAGACTAAAATGAAAAAAATCTTGAAGCACATAGCTAATAGTTTTAGGTATTATCAATTATTTTATTTCTGAATTTTTGTATTTTTCAAACATTCCTCCAATAGATATATATTTCACCGGAGATGAAAAACAGTTGTAATTTTAAAATAATGTAGGCTAGCCTAAAAACCACTTTGTACCAGACATTGCTATAAATGCTTTACATTTATTGGCCCACTTGATCATCACAATAGACCCCCAAGAAAAGTAATATTGTTATTTTTATTTTACAGATATGAAATCCAGGGCTGAAAAATTTTGTCAAGTTCATAAAGTTAATAAGTGATGGGCTGGTTTTTTGTTTTGCTTTTTAATGCAGGCATTCTTGTCACAAAGCCTGTGCTCTAACCACTGTGTATTACTATATTGTAGTATAAATCAAAACACGATTTCCTTGGTTCCAATTTAAATATCCCTTATGCAGAGGCAATAGTCTGAAGTCTCCCATTCTAGTCCCAGCTTATGCATCTAATTATCTACTTGATCTTCAGAGACTCACGTATTTTCTCAGACCTCATTTTCCTCAAGTGTAAAATTAGTGATTTAAGCTAGATTAATCTCCGAGGATCTTCTAGCACTAAGATTTTGTGATAGCACAATTCTATTAGGCAATTATTTCTTGAGGATCAAGAAATTAGAAATCAACCTTTAATTGAAAAATTAATGTGAAAAACTTTTAAATTAAAGAAAAAATTAAAATATTCAAGAATTCTAAGATTTAATAATGTAAGATCTCAGGAATCAAGACAACTTTCAGTATATAAAAATACTGAATGTTTCTCTCCTAAATAACTTTTAATAGATAAAAAGTATTGAATATTTCTCTCCTAAATGTTGGCGGCAACATTAAACAAAAATCCTTTTAGGCTTTTCAGTACAGAAAGATATTATCCAGTGAGAAAACTAATTAGTCTACAAAGATATACCATGAAAAGTTTAAGTTAACTTGAAAAATTTAGTGACTTTCCTGGTCTGAACTACTAAGGAGACAAAGCAAGTATAGGAAATCACAATATGCCTTTTTCAAACTGAATTCTTCTTAGTATTACCTTTTTTTTTTAACCTTTCAGTCTGTATTCATATTCTTCAAATGTATCTTTTTTTAAATAAAATAATCTCATTCAAAGTAGGTTTTTGTATGTGTAAACCAATATTTATTCTGTACTTGTAAGGTGAAAATATTCTTTATTATTGCTGAAACAAAAGAGTATTGGTATATTTTAACCTTATTTTTCCTTCGGTTGAAGTTTCACAAGTGGGTCACAATTGCCTTGTTTTCAAATAAACATTCAAATTTACTGAGAGAAACTCTAAAAGGAAAAGTTTAAATGTAATGTTACCTTATATGACTTTCTGATGGCTAATCTATATCCCAAAACTAATTCTGAAAACAGTATTTTGATGAGAAATTCAATACGAGCATTCCATCAAGAGATATTTGGTTGTTATAGCTTTTCCAATCAAAACACACAACATGATAACCACAGTCACAGCCAGTGATCAAAACAGAATCTTATACTATTTTGGCATTTGACAAAACACCATGAATCAATAACTGTAAATGCTATGAACTAAAAATAGATAATAAAGCTATGATAAATTACTGATAGCATTTTGTTTTGAGTGAAGCTTTAGAGCCAGACTGCCTGGGTTCCTCTCTTATATTTAATAACATATTGTTTTTGCCACTTTATTCTACCTCTGTGTGTCTTAAGCTTCTCGTGTATACTTTGGGTAATTAAAACACTACTTCATAGGACTATAAGGATTGAGTGAGTTAATATGTATAAAGAATATAGAATAAAGACATGGAACATAATGAGATTTTATTTAATTAATCCTGAATATTACGATGATGTTGTTACTATTGCTACCTTATTGAATTGGAAGTAGAAAAGAGTAATTATCTACAGTATGTTCTGCAGTTCATAATACCACAATCAATAATGCTTAACACAGTAAATTCTAGAAAGTAGCTTTACCAGATATGTTTATGTCATTGTGTATATATGCATGTGTTAGGTGTAGGGATTATAGACAAACCTTTTATATAGCATGTTTTTAACCAACTGACCAAAATTATAATCTTATACAATATGGTATAAAATATCAGTTACATTCATAGATAAAGCATTTTTGAATAATACATTCATGGAAAAGCTTGAGTTCCAACTCAATGGTTCTGCATTTCACATAAACAGAAGGAACATAACTATGGGTATTAGAGGTGCCACAGCTTTTACTGTGGCCATTTCTCCAGGATAATCATGAGCAGAATTGATTTTTTCTTCAAGCTAGCCATGAACACGTCACCACTGCCTCTGACTACCAAGATGCACACATTTTATTCCACTCAAATAAAATCTTCTCATTGCACTGATGAACACAGATGAAGATCTATTTTCAGAAATTAGCTCTCTGCTTACATATAGTTTTCTTAAGTTAATAACTAAGTAAATATTATGGCTTTGTTTCATGTATATTGGATGAATCACTTTTACTAGCCAGTCCAGAGAGTGATTTTTTTTGATGGTATAAATCTTTCTTTATACTTACTTATCCTTGTGTTGCATGGTTACATTGAGGATAAGCAGGTCATATATATTTTATTGAATACAATACTAATTAAACCTATCGCCTCAATGTACATAAACTAATGCATGGGAATATTTTTATAAAATAAATATTGTAAAATATTTTTTCTCATGAAAGATAATCAAACTGAAATCTACAAAATTTTATTAGTTTTTTACAGACCTCTCTAAAGTTGATTTAAATATTGCCTCTAGAAAACAAATTTTTCATCTTCAAAAGATTTCAGTAGTGTCAAACCTTATTTATTTGAACTAACAATGTCTTTTTGGAAGACACAAAAGCTTCAGTTTCAGGCTAGCAGGGGCCTTTTGCTGATAAATACGGCACCTAAAAGCAAATGCCATTGCTTAATAATTCACATAAACTTTCTGATCTGTCATCTTTTGGATATCACAATAAACCTGTGACATCATTTAGGTATTTTTAACTGCATTTAACAGCTTAGGAAATTTATCTGAAGAAATATTCCTAAGAGTCAGAGGAAGGAATGAAGCTAATTCTTTATACTCAAAATTTGATGCACTCTCCACTTTACCACTTAAGATGATGAGGACAACTGGTCGCGACCAAGTGGTAAATAACATATTCTATCAATGCTGTCGGATAAATAAAACCTCTTAAATATCCTCAGGAAAACTTAAAAAAAAAAAAAAAGAGACAGCATAAATGTCAAGAATCTAGAAATAGAAATATCATTTGACTCAGTAATCCCATTACTGGGTATATACCCAAAGTATTATAAATCATTCTATTATAAGGACACATGCATATATATGTTTATTGAGGCACTGTTCACAATAGCAAAGACTTGGAACCACCCCTAATGCCCATCAATGATAGACTGGATAAAGAAAATGTGACACATATATACCATGGAATGCTATGTAGCCATAAAAAAGGATGAGTCCATGTCCTTTGCAGGAAAGTGGAAGATACCAGAAGCCATCATTCTTAGCAAACTGACACAAGAAGGGAAAATCAAACACTACATGTTCTCGCTCATAAGTGGGTGTTGAACAATGAGAACACATGGATACAGGGAGGGAAGCATCGCACACCAGGGCCTGGGGGGTTGGGGGACTAGGGGAGGGATAGCATCAGGAAAAATACCTAATGTAGATGATGGGGTGATGGATGCATCAAACCACCACCATGGCACGTGTATACCTATGTAATAAACCTGCACGATTTGCACATGTACCCAAGATCTTAAAGTATAATAAAAAAGAAAAATAATTTAAAAAAAGAGTTTAAGTAACTTGTACAAGATCTAACTAGAAAATGAAAACAAAAACGAGACTGATGTTCACTTTGAACAAGTGCATTTTGGAAAAATCACAGGGAAAAAATAGTATTACTCCAAATTTTTTAAACCATTTAATTTTCCCCTCATTCTTAGTACTCTCCTTTATAGAAACATTATCAAATCTCTTAAAATATCCTCCTAAAATATACTTAACAGATATTAAGAGAGTAGGGAAAGAGAATCCATTCCAAGAGAATCGCTTTCTTTCTAAAGTCTCATTCACTCAAGAGTTCTTAAAATTATAAGAAAATTCAGAAAATAATGCCTAACCATGAAAACAATAAAACATAAAACTCATACCTAAAATTGTGACCTTTTTGGTGTTAGAATATCATGAAATGGGTATTATAGAATCTCTTTCAGGTTCTTGCTATGAAATCTCAGGTTGATTCTTACTGTGACTCAAATATCTTCAATCATCTCTAACTGACTCTCCCCAGCAACATTTCCAAATCTTTTTCACTCTCCACTGTACTTCCCCAATTCCATATTACCTTAATCATCACTGAGATTATTATAATCACTCCACATGAATTTATTTTCCTTTTAACTAACAAACATGATTGTACTAGCTCAATAGTTCAATATCTAACAAATTTCTCCTCTTTAACTCCTTTCTCAACCAGTCATCATATTCTCTGATTTTTTTCCTTCTTGAGAAAATTTGTTTCATATTTCACCAAACTCTAGCTATTATTGTACATTTGCCTTCCTCATTATCAAACTTTGAATAAAAATTCTACTTACAGTATTCAATCCTTTCCATCCATACACTCCTTACTGCTTGTACTGCTCTTCTTTTAAAACCACTACCACCATAATGAAAATTATCTCCATAATTTAGCGAGTTGGTCCCTTATCTTTGGAATTTACGATTTTTTTGTAAAGAGATGATGTCTTGCTTTTTGCCCAACATGGAGTGCAGTGACATGACACAGTTCACTGCAGCCTTGAATTCTTGGGTTCATACTATCCTCCCGCCTTAGCTTCCTTAATAGCTGGGACTATAGGTATGTACCACTATTCCTCTATGGACTTTTTATACACTCGATCCAAACAACATTCCATCACAGTTAAAATAGCCACCAAAATAATCATTTTTCCTTAGAAATAATGTTTTGCACTGGTTAATCTTTTAATTTTAAACATGTTTTTTTTTCTATCTTTTTCCCACAAAATGTAAATAGTGGCCAATGGGTTTCTCTCTTCTCATTTATCTTTGGCAATCCTGCCCAATATCACAGTTTTAACTTTCACCTTCAGACAATCTAATCTTAAACCATCACTACATCTTTCCTTTTCTAAATGTGTCCTGGGACCTATATTCAGACAAGGGTTGAAATCTCAGCTCCAATCTGACATCAGAAAGAATAGCTAATGAACATTGGTCTTAATACCAGGGTGACTGGATGATCTGTTCAATAAATTACCATGGCACATGTTTACCTATGTAACAAGACTGCACATCCTGCACATGTACCCCTCAACTTAAAAGTCAGAAAAAGAAATTCTCAGCTCTCATCTGAGAATACCTGGGTTAAAATTCTAACACATTTATTAGCTACTTTATTTTGGTACAGTTGACTAATCTGGCTCACTTAGTTTCCTATTATATGCAAAGTATTATGTAAGGAATTAATAATTTACATAAAAATCATAACTGTCTGATTATAGTAACAATTCAATAAATATGAACTACATTTACAATTATATTCCTATATCTGTCTTTCATTCTATGTTCTTCATTTGTGGTAATTGTACACCTGTCCAGTTACCAAAGGCCAAATTCTAGAAGTATTCTTTGAGTATCTTTTATTAGTCCCAGAAATATAATAAGTTATTCAATACTGCCCAAGACCTCCTGTAACATAATTTCATAGTAGCTTACTTTTTTCCCTTCTTATAATAACTATCCTGAGACTTTATTATCTTCCATCTGGACTATTTCAAGACTACTGACTGGTTTGATATCAGTTTTTTGAACCTTAATCCATCACTTACATTGGGCAGCTATTTTTTTTCCCTGAAGCACATCTATAAATCATGTCATTCCATCACTCAAACCCTTCCACTCTTTGATATTACCTAAGAAATTAAATTCAGAAATCTTAGTTTCACATTCAAATCTATTACTAGCTCATTTCAATTTCCTATGCCAATTTTATCTGGTCCTCAAAATAGATAGTATTCCAGACTAACTAAACTATTAGCTGTTATCTATCCATAATCCACATTTCTGATACTCTTTTCTTCATCAGGATTACTCTGAAAAGTAAATTTCACATATTGCTTATAATTTGTGATACACCTAAAACAATACTTCTTCCATAAAAACTTAATCACATGGTCTAATTCTTTTTTTTTCCCTCTTGTGGGGGAAAAAAAAAAGATGTATGTGGAACTTCACAAATGGGCAGATAAGGAGCTCAGCAAATATCCTTTAAAGGTCATGATAAAGCTAAATAAAACTAATGTGTGAAACCATTTAAGGACTCAGAAAAAAAAAAAAACACAAAGGCATACAACAAATTGGAAATCACTTATTCAACAGCAGATACTGAACATCATATAAAAAGAGTGTGTCTGTGTCATTTTAGCGTGACCATGAAAGCCATGAAAACCAACAGCTTCCCTGCCGGGGTTAGGAGGAGAGCTGATTTGATTTGGAGTAGTATGTGGAGAAAAAAAATACTCAGGGAATTATAACAATTTTGGTATTTTAAAAAAATCAAGGAAGGCCAACATCTCAACAAAATTGAGGTTGCAATACAAGCTTGGTCAAACAACAGGTTAGAATACTAGGCAGAAATTTTATAACATCTGAGGAATGAGACAGCCACGATGGTCTTCGATAAACTCTATAAACACTCCCTGGTCTGGAAGCTGCACATATTAGCAAAGTTATGCATGTGCTCAGGGAAGGCTGGAGAAGGCTCTAGCTGCCTACATATTGCTGCCTCAATATAAGACTTTGCACTGTCACAGAAGAAACATGATTATCAAAATGTAAAGCCAAGGCATACTAATAGAATGCCTGAACTTTAAATAAATTTTTATGCTGACTCACAGATCCATCAGCAAAAAGTGTGAAATTTACTGGCTCAAACTACGTAAACACAAGCTCTGAATAATCTTTGGCTGACCATTAAGCTATAGTGACTAAGAAGCAACTCCTAGATATCCAGGCTTAAAAAAAAAAATTAAAACAAAAACTAAACAGAGATATCAGAGAGAAAGCAATAAAGGGCATCCAAATTGGAAAGGATAAAGTCATACTGTCCCCATTCTCAGAAGACAGGATCTAGAATAATGTAAGGACTCCACAAAACCTCTCAGAACTACTAAACAAATTCATAAAGTTACAGGATACAAATTCAACATTTAAAATTTGTAGTGTTTCTATGCACAGACAGTAAATTAGCTGAAAAATAAATAAAAACCATAATCCCATTCACTGCAGATACAAAGTAATACATTACCTCG
The DNA here is from genome assembly GCF_009761245.1 of Sapajus apella. Classification (NCBI taxonomy): domain Eukaryota; kingdom Metazoa; phylum Chordata; class Mammalia; order Primates; family Cebidae; genus Sapajus; species Sapajus apella. The sequence continues at coordinate 5,366,777 of NW_022436985.1, forward strand.
GAATAGTAAGTATTTATTCATTGAAGTGTATAATATTTAGCCAAGGAGATGAATGATCTCTACAAACAAAACAACAGAACACTGATGAAAGAAATTGAAGATGACAGAAACAAATGGAAAATCACCCCATACTTATGGACAGGAAGAATATTGTTAAAATGACCATATTTCCCAAAGCCACCTATAGATTCAATGCAACTCCGATCAAAATATCAATGACACTCTTTACAGAATCAGAAAAAAAAAAAAACCTAAACTTTGTACGAAACCACTAAATGATCTAATAGCCAAAGCAATCCTAAGCAAAATGAACAAAGCCGAAGGTGTCACTTATCAAACTTCAAAATATGCTACAAAGCTGTAGTAACCAAAGCAGCATGGTACTGTAATAAAAACAGAAACATAGACCAATAAAACAGGAAAGAACCCAGAAATTGATCCACATATCTACAGCCAACTGATTTTTTACAAAGGCATCAAGAACATACATTAACAAAAGACAATCTCTTCAATAAATGGTGCTAGGAAAACCATATGCAAAAAAATAAAACTATATCCTCCACCTTTCATGCTATGCAGAAATAAAACAGATCAAAGATATAAATGTAAGGCTAATATATAATTTTTAGAAGAAAATATAAGGAAACTGTTTTAGGACATTTGTTTGACGAAAGCACAAGCAACAAAGCAAAAATAAACAAGTGAGATTATATCAAACTTAAAAGCTTCTACATTACAAAGGAAATAACAGCATAAAAAGACAACCTACAGAATGGAAGAAAATAGTTCCATACTACTCATCCAACAGGGGGTTAATATCTAGAATATAAAAGGAATTCAAATTTCTCAACACCACCACCACAAAATAATCTAATTAAGAAAAGGGCAAATAACCTCAAGAGACATTTCTTCAAAGAAGACACAAATGTCTAGCAAGTATACAAAAAATGATCACTATCACGAATCATCAGGGAAATGAAAATGAAAGCCATAATGATATCATCATCACAATGTAGTTACGATGGCTATTATTAAAATAACAAAAAATAACAAATGCTGGCCATGATGTGGAGAAAAGGGAGGAAATGAAACAAACCAAGGTATCTAACAGATTAATGGATAAAAAATGTGGTATGTACACAATAAATTACCATGAAGACATAACAAAGAATGATATTCTGTCATTTATAGCAACATGGATGAAACTAGAGGACATTATGTTAAGTGAAATAAGTCAAGAACAGAAGTTAAACACTGCATGTTCTTACTCATATATGAAAGCTAAATATATATAGGTATATATAATCGAAGTAAAAAGTAGATCACACACCAGGGCCTGTTGGGGTGAGGGACAAGGGGAAGGGGAGAAAATTGGGGCAAATATCTAACACATGTGAGGCTTAAAAACTAAATGACAGGTTGATAGGTGCAGCAAACCACCATGGCACATGTATGTCTATGTAACAAACCCAGAACTTAAAGTAAAATTAAACAACAGAAGTAGAACTGAGGCTACTAGAGGGTTGAAAGGGTACGCAGACACAAAATTAGAGTTAGATAGGAAGAAAAAATTCTATGTACTATAGCCCTGTAGGATAATTATAAGTAACAATAATGTACTATACAGTTTCAGATAATGAGAGAGAGGATATTGAATGTTCCCAACACAAATAAATAATAAAGGTTTGAAATGATGGACATGTAACAACCCTGATCTCATCACTATACATTATATGTATCACACAACACCACTATGTACCCCCAAAATATATACAATTATTATGTGCCAATTTAAAGCATCTTAAAAATAAAATACTGACAAAATGCACAAAAAGATTTAGCCAGGAAAGATTGTCTAGAAAAAAACAGCAAATAAAAAAACAAACACAAAATAGTAACACATATCCAGGGATTCCAAACCTAATATGGTATATTATCTAAATGCTTTCAGATTTCAATAAATACAAGGAAGAAATTCAATGCCCCTGTCATCAATAAATACAGGAACATTGTGTGCTAAATATAACCACTGGTTCTTTGAGGAAAAAAAAAAACACAAAATCAAAACAGATGTTAGACTTAGCATACAGTGTCTTCAAAACAGCTATTATAAAAATATTTAAATAACTGTTGCCTGCATTTAAACGATATAAATAAAATGGGTCACAAATAAATATTTAATAATGAGATATACTTTATATGAAAAAGAGCCAATTAGGAATTCTGCAGTTCAAAATTATAATAGTTTAAATTAAAAGTTCATTAAAACTTTGAGTTTCCTCTAATGAACTTTTAATTTAACAAAATATTTTAAAAAGCAGTTTGAAATAGCATGAAAAAGAATGAGCAAACTGGAAGAGAAATCAATGAACATTGTTCAATCGGATAAAAAGTAAAAATGTGTCAAGCATACCAACATACATGTAATAAAAGTCTCTGAAAAAGGGAAAAAAATCTGTAGAAATTATGGATAAAAATTTTCCCAAATTTCAAGAAACATGAATTCATATCCAGTAAGTTCCATGAATATATTTAGCATAAACCCAAATGTATCCATTCCTAGACACACCACACTCAGCCTATTGACAGACAAGGCCAAAGAAAAAAATCTAAGGAAACAAGAGAAACATAACCCATCACTTACAAAGAAACCACAATAAATTAACAGCTGATGTTTTATAAGAAATAAAGGAGGCCAGAAGGCAGTGGAAAGACATTACTTATAAGCAACAAAAACAAAATCTGTCAAACAAGAATCCTACATCCAATAAAACTATCCTTCAAAACTGAAGGTGAAATCACAATATTACCACATTTTAAAATACTGACAGAAACTGTTACTAGCAGATTTTTCTTCCAATAACACTAAAGCAGCCTTCAGTCTGAAACTAACTTGAATCCACTCAAACAAAGAAATAGAAAAGATAATTATGTGAGCCAATATAAAGATATTGTACATAGTTTATTTTCTCTATTAACTGATTTAAAAGTGCATAAATCACAATTACAAAACTGGGTTGTGAACATCCAACATATAAATACAATAACAACACAAAACTGGGTAGAAGAAATGGAGTTATTAGAGCAATATTCTGTATTTTACTGGAATCATGTTAGTAGTAATCTGAAGTAGACTGTGCCAAATTAAGGCACATATTGTAATTTCTAGCACAAATAGAAAATAAATCATAAATGCATAGTACAAAGATGAATACAGAATTAAAATGGTACATTTCTATTTATATATTTTAAAAAAGATTACAGTAAAAAGAATAGCGAGAATAATATAATGAGGTATAGAAATAAAAAGCACAATTCAGGAAAAAAATCCAATCATATGAAATATTACATAAGATATAAATGATCTAAACACTGATAGTAAAAGGCATACATTTTGAGACTGGATTAAGAAAAAAGATTTAATCACACGCTGTCTGTAAGAGAAACACTTTAAACACAAATAAGTTGATGGTATAATGACGAACTGCATGTAATGGTAACCATAAAATAATTAGTGTAGCTACACTGATATTATAAACTGAATTGCTGTTTCCTCTCAAATTTATATGTTGAAGCCCTAACCTTCAATGTGATGAGTTTTTGAAGATGGGGTCTTTCAGAGGTAATTGGATTTAGATGAAGTCAAGAGGCAGAGCCCTCATAATGGTATTAGTGTCCTTAGAAGAAAAGGCATCAAAGAGAGCTTGCTCATGTGGACTTTCATGGTTTCTCTCCCTCTCTGTCCCACCCCACCTCAGTATATATCAAAGGAAGACCATGTAAGAATACAGTGAGAAGGCAGGCATTTGCAAAGCAAGGTGGGAGCCCTTACCAAACACTGGCACTGCTGGCACCTTGTTTTTGGACTTTTAGTCTCCAGAACTGTAAGAAATATATTCCTATTGTTTAAGCTACTCAGTTTATGGTATTTGGTTGTGGAAGTCTGAGCAGACTAAGATAATTAATTTCAGACAAAACAAATGTTAAAATAAATGAGGTTACTAAAAGCAAAAACAAGAGAAAGACATAGTATGAATTATAAAAGAGTCAATTCATCAGTAAAATATAACAATTAATTTAAATACCTGAAACTGAGACCTAAATATGGAGGAAAATCTAGATGATAGAATCAAAGAGAGAATAGGTAATTCAATAATAAAATGCTATTGATTTTAATCTCAATCTCAGTTATTAATATAACAAATAGGCAAGAAATCAGCAAGGACAGACAAGACCAGATCAATTCTGTCAACAAATTTGACCTGTCAACTATAATACATTCTACTCAACAGCAGATGCACATTCTGTCAAGCACACATGAATATACTCCAGAACAGAATATACTAGACAACAGAATGAGTGTCAATGAATCAAGAATGATTGAAATCATATAGTATTTTGTCTGGTCACAAAGGGAAAAATCAGAAATAAAGATATAGAAATTTGAGAAGTCCACAAATATTCAGAAATTAACACACTGATATATGACCCATTTGTGAAAGAATAAATTACAAGAAAAACCTGGAAAAAAACCCATTGAACTGAATAAAAACAGAAAAATAAAACAGGTTTACATCTATAGCAATCAGGTAAAGCAGTGTTAACAGCAATATTATAGCTATAAATGCCTTTAGCAAAAAACACAAAATATCCTAAATCAATAACCTAATCTGTTAACTTAAGAAGACAGAAAAACAAACAGACCATTTTATATTGAGAGTCTAAAAAATAGAAAGCTCATCTCATAGAACTGAGGATAGTGGCAGCTGAGAAGGGTAGAGAAAAGGGAGGAGAGGGAGAAATTTCTTAAAGCATATGTAATTACAGCCAAATAAAAGGAATAAGTTCCAGTGTTCCATAGCATTGTAGGATGACTATAGTTAACAATAATATATAGTTTCATATAGCTAGAAGGAGGCTGTGGAATGCTCCCAACACACACACAAATAAATGTTTGAAGTAATGCATATGCTAACCATCCTGATATGATCACTATGTATATGTATCATGACATCACTACGTATTGAATAAACATGTACAATTATCATGTGACATGCAAAAAATTTTTAAAAAAGAAAAACACAAAGTAGAAGGAAATAATTTTAAAAAATCAGTGAAATTAAAAAGAAACACAAAGAGAAAAATCAGTACAACCAAAAGTTAATTCATTTGCTAGGCTTACAAAAATTGAAAGAAGGTACAGATTGCCCAAATGTGCAATTAAAGAGAACCTCTCTACCAACCAAACAACAGGATTACAAAAAAAAAAAAAAAAAAAAAAAAAAAGTATCAACAACTTTATGTTAGCAGAGTAGAGAAAATAGACAATATCCTAAAAAGACACAAATTATCAAACTGTCTCAGTAAAGAGAAAAATCTAAATAGATAAAAACAAGTAAATGGAATAATTCAAAATCTTATCACAAAAAATCTTAAGGGCATACTGCTAACTTCTATCACACATTTAAAGAAGGAATATTACCAATCCTTCACAAAGCCTTTTAGAAACTAAAAGGGAAGGTCAGACTTCCCAAATTATTTTGAAGTCGTTATTAAAATACCAATAAAGACTAAAACATCCCAAGAACAGAATATCATAGATCAATACACCTGATGAATACAGATTTATGAATCCTTAACAAAATACTGGCAAACTAAATTCAGTAATATGAAAAAGAAAAAAAATTTTACTCCATAACTTTGATCCCAGGAATGCAAGTTTGACCGCACATTTGAAAATCCATTAATGCAATATGCCATCTAAACAGAATAAAGGATAAAAACCACATGATCACCTCAATGAGTATATAATGTATTTCACAAAATTCATCATTAATAAAGATTAAAAACCCTCAACAAACTATGAGTATTAGGGAATTTCTTCAACATGACAAATAGCATCTTTGGAAAGTATACAGCTAACATATTTAAAGCTGAATGGCTAAATGCTTTCCATCTAATATTAGAGACAGGAAATGTTTTTTGCTTTCAAAATTCTATTTAATATTGTTCTGGAGGTTTTAGCCAGTGCAATCAAAAAAGCAAAAAGGAAAGAAAGGGCATCCAGATTTAAAAGAAAAAACTATAAATATCTTTATTTGCATAAGTTGATCCTACTTGCAAAAAATCCTGAAGGATCTACAAAACAACTTTTGCAACAAACAATTGAGTTCTTCAAGGTCATAAGTTGCCAGATCAAAATGTGAAAAATACAGTTTATTTTATATATTAGCAAAAAACAACCCAACCACAGGAAATGATTTCCTTCACAATATCATCGAAATGAATAAAATCCTAAGGGAACCTGAAAGGAGAGAAAAACTTGTACAATAAAAAACAAAGAAAATTTTTGTGCATAGAAATTAAAGCAGATATAAATAAGTGGATATGTATTCTAAATTCATAAATCAAAATATTCAATATTTTTAAGATGGTAATCATCTCCAAATGGATTTATAGGTTCAGAATTGCTACCAGTTTTCCAGCATGCTATTTTGCAGCAATTGGCAAGCTGACCTTAATATTTATGTGAAAACAAGGAAAACTCAATAGCCAAAAATAAGTTGGTAGAAAGAAAATGTTGGAAAACTTACACTTCAATATTTTAAAACTTGCCATAAAGCTGCAATATGGTACTATCATAAAGACAGGAATTTAGATCAATGGAAGATGAATATTCTGAAATAGACTCATATATTCATGGTCAATATACTATCAACAAAAGTGTCAAAATAATTCAACAGGGAAAAGAATTACCTTTCAAAGAAATAATTCAAGGTCAATTGGATTTCCCCATGCCAAAACAGAGCCTCACACCACACTCAAACACAAACATAAAAGAATGGATAGACTTACATATAAGAGTTAAATATAAAAATTTTGTATAACAAGAAAAAAATCTTAATGACCTTGGTCTATTGAGATCTTGCTAAACAGGTTTTAAAAAATTCAACAAAATTTTTAATTTGCATTTTAAAATACTCCATTAAGAAAGTAGAGGAAAGTCATGGACTAGGAGAAAATATTTGCAAACACATATCTGATTTTTAAAAAATCTCATCAAGATTATAAAGGAATACTTCAAAATAAGATTGTCAAAAAACCTCAAATATGTGTGCATGATTTCAACAAACACTTCATCAAAGAAAATATGCAGATGTCAGTAAAAAGATACTCAACATCACTCATCATTAAGAGAAATACAAAGTAAAACCATAATCAGATGCCACTTCATATATTTTACAAAATTGACAAGGATGTGATGAAATTGGTGGGAATATGAAATGGTACACAAGCTTTGGAAAACAGCTATGCAGTTACCTAAGAAGGTAAAGATTAATTTATCATAAAACTGAGCAATTCCTACCTAAATATCTACCCTAGCAAATGCTATGATTGAATGTTTGTGTCCCCTCAAAAGTTCATATGTTGAACACGAACTCCCAGTCTGGCTTTATTTGAATATGGGGCCTCTAAGGAGGTAAGTAAAGTTAAATGAAGGCAAAAAGATGGAGGCCTGATCCAATAGGATTAGTGTCTTTCTAACAAGAGAAATCAGAGGGCTTGAGCGCACTCTCTTTTCCTGCACACACAAAGAAGAGATCATATGAGTACATATAAAGAAGGTGATCCTCTGAAACCTAGGGAGCCCTCACCAGACTTCCAACCAGCTGGCACCTTGATCTTGGACCTCTCAGACTCCAGAACTGTGAGAAAATAAATTTCTATTTTTTTGGCAGCCTAAGCAGACTAAAACACAAAAAGATACACACACACACACACACACACACACACACACACACACACACACACACACACACACAGAGAGAGAGAGAGAGAGAGAGAGAGAGAGAGAG
>NW_022436985.1:5374732-5413660 GCF_009761245.1 Sapajus apella
ACAAAATTCGCTGCAAGAAGCTCTTCCGATCGTGGGGGGGGGGTGGGGCGGGGGGAGGAGGGGGGGGGAGGGAGGGAGGGAGAGGGAGAGAGACTGACTTTTAAATAAATATCCATAGCAGCACTTTTCCTATCAGTCAGAAACTGGAAATAATCTAAGTTTCTTCAATTATGGAATGGAAAAACAAAATGACATATCCCTATAATGGAACACTATTCATCATTAAAAGAAAAAAATCTTGACACATGCTACAACATGGATAAACTTCCAAACTCATTCTACGATGCCAGACACAAAGATTTTGTGTTACCTAATTCCATTGAATGAAATACCCAGAAGAGGCTAATCTATAGAAACAATGCATTGTTGACTGAAGGTAGTATGGAACTGTCCATTGTTTAGGCTTGAGAGAGCTTGTTGGGTGATGGAAAAGTTCTAGAACTGGATTTTGGTAATGGCCACATAACTCTGTAAATTTACTATTAATAGTTGAATTGCACATTGTAATAAGATAAACTTCATGTTATATAAATAATGTCTCAGTACAGTAGTGAAGAAGGAAGAGGAAGCAGAACAAGAAGAGGAGGGGGAAGCAAAAGGAAACAAAGAAAGCAAAAAAACAAGTGGAGCATCTGGGCTCTCGGAATTGGACATCACTAGGGTGGGCAAAATGATACTTGTTTCATGTAGTGAAATGTTTAGAGCGACAGGTATGATTGTTATACTTATGATTAATACTGGAACAATAACGTGCACATAAAGTGGGTCTTACAACAAGATAGAGGTGCCTTTCTCTCACTCATAGCAGTCTAACTAGAGGAACTCTTCTTTACAGGAGAATCATGTTCCTCCTGTCCTGTTGCTTAGCCATCCCCTAATGCATTGGCCCCATCTGCATGGTAAAACCTGGGTCCCAGCAATGTAAATATTCCAGGTTATTGAAAGGGGGTGAGAGTCAGTCTAAGGCAAAGAGCTTGTGTTTAAGTTGGAATAACTTGGAAGTTGTCTACACCTCCATTCACATTCTATTGGCCTTCTGTATAGGATCAAGGAAAGGTATAAAATGCAATCTTATTTGGGGGGAAACCATAAAGCCATCTAAAACTCTGCTACTGTAGAAGAGGGGAAGGGACTCTTTTGAATAGTTTAACATTGTGGGTGAAAACAGTTTGTTAAAATTACTGTTAAAGATAACAGTGATAATCCACATACATTTTGATGGTAGATGTTAAGCCTAATTAACAGGTATACTGGCTCTCTTTTCAAGATTAACATCACTTTCTAAATAAAATCAGATATGCAGATAAATTGCATCTATAGTATGTGCAATTTCAATATACAAAATGAATTTTCATAACAATGCAGGGTGTGAAAATATAAGTGACTATAGATAATTGAAGAAGGTATTCTCAAAGATATGATAGTTACATGATAAATGGAAATCAGGTATTAACGTGGCCACGAAAAGAAAGAAAATTTACAGTGACCTAAATTATTACCATTAACTGCTGTACATTCTGCTTTCCACTGGAGATCCAGATCACTTTGCCCTTTTGTCATTCAGGTCTCTGCTCAAAAGTCATCTTCTCAAAAAGCTATTTTCCTGACCACTTTATTTTAAATGTCACCCAGTCATCATAATCTTTATTCCTAGTATGCGGCTTCATTTATTTTCATACTAACTATTCAATCTGGAATTGTCTTTATTATTTTTTGTTTCTTCAACTAGAATATGCATTCCCAGAGAGCAAGATATTGCGTTTTTTTTTTTTTCAAAGAATAAAATTAACCAGGGGAGAGATATTGTGTTTTACACTGGTACCATGAATTCCTAGACTAATACATGGCACACAGACACTCAATAAATACTTGTTGAATTAATTGAATGAAAGCTTAACCACATAGTAAGGTTCTCAACAAGACTGAAATAATGTTAAATAACTTTGAGTATACTGTTATATTTGGTACAAAATATTGGGGATACACTAAGAATGTGAGGAAAAAAACATATTTCAAGCTGCGTGTGAGGAAGGGAAGTAAGTGTACTGACATCAGTACTTCTCAAAATCCTGAAACACTTAACTTTACTGCTAATGAAGACTTTATAACTTATTGTACTTTATATCATGACTGTTTACATCTATATCAATGTTACTTATGTATTGTATTTGCTAAGCAAAAAATTTTTGAAGCCAGAAACCACATTGATGTATCTTAGTATTTAGCACTTAGAGTATTTTGCAAATTATAAGCTTTCAATATATAGTTGGGTGAAAGAATAAATCAATGATTAACAATGTGGCCAATTTTTAGAGATTGCAGACCATGTTTTTTTAGAGTAAACAAGCCTCAATGGTCATCTGTAATGATCAGACCAATAAAAATACTTTTATATTAAAACATTATCTCAATTAAAAAATAGTAACCATAAACTATGCATATAAAGGAAACACAGTATATGGTATCATTATTCTTTACCTACTTCTGTCTAACTCAGTTAGGAAACAATCCATGTTTTCATGTAAGAGCACAGCACCATGACACTCTGAGTTATAGTACACCATGACACTGAGTTATAGCACACAACGCCAAATGTGTAGTAAAAATCCTTTGAGAGAATTAGTTAATACATATGCATAGCACTTTTTATATTATAAAACTCGGGCACTTATCTCTTTCTTTAATGTGAAAAGCAATTACTCCACTGAAGATGTAGAATAATTATTTTAAAATATCACTTTCTCTTAAAACATACTGGAGGCATTGTGCCTTTGAAGCGGCATCTTTGAACTCAAATCATTTTCATTACTTGGGCTGCATTTTAAAAGAAAAAATAAGACTTTGGTAATATGAAGGTTGATCTCTTTATTAATGTCTTTATTAGTCTTCAATTTTACCTGCTGAATCATGATACCTTCCATGCTAAATTCACTACTGCACCACTAGTTTGGGAAGGAGTTGAACTTGGAGTAGGGAATAGAACATGGATCCAGAGGGAAAAGTTACTATTTCTGTCCTTGCAACATGTTTATATTTTCAATTTCCTCCAGCCCCTACCTCCCATTTTTCTATCAGTCTCAATGATTTATTTTTGAATACACCTGATTCTTTTGTTCAGATTTTTTTCTCCGTTCAGAGAAGAAAGCCTGGCTTACTACCGTTCCTTTACATTATTTTTTTTCCCCCTTTCTCAACTCACCAGCCTTAGCTGTAAGTCACCTCATTTTCCACTGAACTTTGTATTTTGTTACTCCTTTACAGAACTTACACATACTGCCTTTTTATCCTATTGTTTGTGCACATATTTTTCATCTTCATTCATAGTTTAAAGCTTTTTGAAGAGGCAGAGTGCTTCTAGGTTACCTCTACATTCTTCACTAATTCTACCTCAGTGTCTTGTGCTGAAATGCTGAACAATGTTGAATTAGAGATGGAATCAAGAAACTTATTATACTGATCACAACTTTTAAGACCTTTCCTACTCTTCTGCCTGTGCTACTCCCTAGTGTTTGGACATTTGCTGTTCATTAGCACCTATTTAACGAATGCATCTGGAAATAAAAAGATGTAAAATGCAAACAGTCCTTTTGTAACTTGTTACTTTCTATTATTCCAGGCAATAGATGACAGAAAGTTACCAAGTAACAGAAAATCTTGGCTGTGAAAATTATTCACCAGTAACTTGTGGCCCTTCCCCATCCCCAGTGACTTAATAATGAGTGTAGTGTACACAATATAACACTTCTATAAATAATAAAGGAAATATATGGGAAAATTTTTATCTTAAAGTAGTAATATATTCAAAAGTTTTTGAATAACTGATTCATCAACTTTACCAAAGTAGAGGCTTAAAAGAAGGCATTTTAAATATAAACTGCAGCATTAATGTTCATAAAGTTTATTCCATTTGTCATGTTATTTAAAAGTAAAAATAGTGATTTTTCTTGACGCATGTATGCCTAATGTTCCATTATTGGAACGCTAAGCATGTGGGAGTTATTTATATCATAATGCTAACTGCTCAAGGTCATCACCAACGTCTGATTACAAAAATTCAAAAAATTTCAACCTCAGGCATAAATGGGTAAGTTAAGCTATTCAACTATGCCGTGTATTGGCAATTTGGAGATAAGCCCCGTTTCTGCTCAGACTGAGTGGCTTTTTGAAGGGATGCTGCCACTCAATATCTCCAACATCATGTCAACCTTTGCTGCACCATTAAAATGTACATGAACATAAACATTTCAGCTTGTAACGCACAGAGGCTGGAACTCTTTCTGAGGCACTCTGTTTTGTAATGTGATATATAAATTGACTGTATAATACAATCAAAGATGTAACAATTTCTGTTTAGACACATTTGAGTTAAATAACGATGTCCGTTAAAATTCCAATAGAAAAGAATGGCAACTCAAAGTAGGATAATTTAGGTAGGGCTTCTTTTTCAGTGGGTTAAATTACATAAGTCTGAGTGGAGTGCAGCCAATGAATGAGGAATAGTGCAAAAATCCAGAGCTAGCAGCAGTGAAGTGGTACCAGGTCTAGGCCCAAAGGACAGAGGAGAAGACAATAAATTTCAAGAGTGATATAGACCAGGTTACATCAAGAAATACATCACTTTTGTTTGAGGTACACAGTCAGCTTAAGGCAACCACACACAGAAGACAGAAAATAAATCCCTTACCTTCTTTTTTCTCCCTCTTGCTGAAACATACCTGAGCGTCCCAATCAGCAGACTTAAACAGAAACCAGTGTTCTAGGTACTAGTCTAAAGCTTCCAGGTGTAGTAAGTTAACCTAACCCAGCTGTTCCTCATTTTCTTCATCTGAAAAATGCACTACTCTAAAGGTTCCATGTATAACTTAACCTAACCCAAATGTTCCTCATTTTCTTCCATCTGAAGAATGCTAGAATAGTAACTACTTTATACCTCATAAGTCAGCATAAAGATCAGGTGAAAACAAATGAATATTTTTTTAACAGTTCATTGGATATGGTAACAAATAAGTAAGTGTCTCTTATTATTGGCTTTATCATTGGAGGACCTTTTGTAGAAATGTGCAGAAAATTATAAATATAAAAGCCACAAAATGAGGTTTCTTTCCTAGGATTCAGTAATACATCTCTGTGAATTACTCTATGATAAAAGAACAGGAAAATTGAGTAAAGTTATTTTCAAAAAAATTTTTGGTATTTTTCCTGGAAAGTATACTTATAGGAAAAACCCCAAAGTTTCCATAATTATTTTCAAAATCAGAAATATAGCAGGTTAAATTAAAATCTGAAAAGGCTTCAATAAAGAAGCCCCCATGCCAAAATGTCAGTGAAATCTGCAGGAATATCAGGTTTTCCTTTGAAATACACACCATGTCCAAGGGAAGTATAAGAACCAAAGCTGATTTAGGTAACAAGCTCATAAATAATACAGTTGACAAGCCAAGAATAACTTTGTTGATGGAACTAAATATTTTTAAAGCAATAGAATAAAAATTTGAATCTCCACAACACAATCTAGTCCCTCAACACAGCAAGCTCATACCTCCCAATGACTTTACCATATAAAATAGCTTGGGATGATATTCCCTTTATATTTTCATGTCTGTCTATTATGCAACTTGAAATCTTAGTGTTTTTTTTTTTTATTTTGCTTCTTCCATCTTCATCATCTTACAAAAAAAAAAAAGAGCCCTTGATATTAAATCATACACATTCTACCTGTTATTTTAGTATCATTAATTTCTTTTATATCACTTGTTTTCACTACAAATAAAATTATCAACATTTCTAAATCATTTTATACATCACCCTTAGCAGACTACAAATTCCATCTGTATAAAATCCTACTCTAGTGTACAGTCAGTGCATAAAGTGTCTTACAAAAAAGTGAACAATTCTTATTTTTTAAAAATAAATTGATCTGGGAAATTTCTAGTTTTTGTCATTTGGCCTGTCCTTCCTTATTTAAGCATTAAGCAGTTTCTAAAAAAAAGTAAATGTACACAGTATATTATTCTATTCTCATACTGCTATAAAGAACTGCCTGAGAATGGGTAATTTATAAAGGAAAGAGATTTAATGAACTCACAGTTCAGCATGGCTGGGAAGGCTTCAGGAAACTAGCAGAAGCTGGAGGTAAAGCAAAGCACTTTCTTCTCAAGGTAGCAGGAAGGAGAAATGCTGAGCAAAGGAAAGAGACCCTCTTATAAAACCGTAAGATCTTGTGAGAACTCACTCACTATCAGGAGCAGCACGGGGGAAACTGCCGGCATGATTCAATTACCTACACTTGGTCTTTTCCTTCACAGGTGGGGAATATGGGGATAATGAAGATTACAATTCAAGATGAGATTTGGATAGAGACATAAAGCCTAACCATATCAACTTGTGACTCATTCTCTGCTCATAAGGATCCCTAGCATGAATTGTGGGTAAGCTGAAGGATGGTGGTTTGACATAAAGTCAGCCCATATCCATTTTTTCAGACATAATAAATAGCATTTTAAAACATTTTTATTTTATTTTATTTTATTTTATTTTATTTTATTTTATTTTTAGTTCTCAGACACATGTGCCGGAAATGCAGGTTTGTTACCTAGGTAAAAGTTTGCCATAGTGATTCGCTGCACCTGTCAACTCATCACTGAGGTATTAAGCCCCACATGCGTTAGTTGTTTATCCTGATGCTTTTCCTCCCCATAACCCTCAAAAGATCCCAGTGTATGTTGTTCCCCTCCCTGTGTTCATGTGTTCTCATTGTTCAGCTTCCACTTATAAGTGAGAACTCGTGGTGTTTGGTTTTCTGTTCCTGTGTTACTTTGCTGAGGATAATGGTTTCCAGCTCCATCCATGTCCCTGCAAATGACATAATCTCATTCATTTTTTGGCTGAATAGTATTCCATCATGTATACATACAGCATTTTCTTTACCCAGTCTATCACTGATGGGGATTTGCATTGATTCTATGTCTTTGCTATTGTGAATGCTGCTGGAATGAACATATGCGTGTAAGTATTTTTACAATACAATGATTTATATTCCTTTGCATATATACTCAGTAATGGAATTGCTGGGTTTAATGGGGTTGCTGGGTTTAATGACAATTCTGAGTTTAGGTCTTTGAGGAATTGCCACACTGTCTTCCACCATGGTTGAATTGATGCATATTCTCACCAAAGTGTAAACGTGTTCCTCTTTCTCCGCAGTCACACCAGCATCCATTGTTTCTTAACATTAATAATTGCCATTCTGGCTGGCATAAGATTGTATCTCATTGTTGTTTTGATTTGTATTTCTCCGATGATCAGTGATGTTGAGCTTTCTTTCATGTTTTTTGGCCACATAAATGTCTTTTTCTGAGAAGTGTCTGTTCATGTCATTTCTCCACTTTTTAATGGAGTTGTTTTTCTCTTTTACATTTGTTTAAGTTCCTTACAGATTCTGAATATTAGACATTTGTCAAATGCATAGATTATGAAAAGTTTCTCCCATTCCATAGGTTGTCTATTCTAATGATAGTTTCTTTTGCTGTACAGAGAAGCTCGTCAGTTAAATTAGATTCTATTTGTTAGTTTTTGCTTTTGTTGCAATTGCTTTGGACATTTTTTTTTCATGAAATCTTTGCCACTGCCTATGTCCTGAATGGTATTGCCTAGATTTTCTTCATTTTGGGTTTTACATTTAAGTCTTTAACCCATGTTGAGTAATTTTTGTATAAAGTGTAAGAAAGGGGTCCAGTTTCAATATTCTTCATATGGCTAGCCAGTTTTCCCAGCACCATTCATTAGAGAATCCTTTCCCCATTGTTTGTTTTTGCCAGGTGTGTTGAAGATCAGATGGTTGCACATGTGCAGTCTTATTTCTAAGATCTCAATTCTGTTCCATTGGTGTATGTGTGTGTGCTTGTATCAGTACAATGCTGTTTTGGTTACTGTAGCCTGTAGTATTCTTCTTTTTGCTTAGGATCGCATTGGCTGTTTGGGCTTTTTAGTTCCATAAGAATTTTAAAGTAGTTTTTCGAATTCTGTGAAGAATGTCATTGGTAGTTTAGTGGGGATAGCACTGAATCTATACATTGCTTTGAGCAGTGTGACCATTTTCATAATATTGATTATTCCTATCCATGACATGAAATGTTTTCCCATTTGTTTGTATCCTCTGATTTCCTTGAGCAGTGGTTTGTAGTTCTCTTTGAAGAGGTCCTTCACTTACCTTGTTAACTGTATTCCTAGATATTTTATTCTTTTTGTAGCAATTGTGAATTGGAGTTCATTAATTATTTGACTGCTTGTCTATCATTGGTGTATAGGAATGTTTGTGACTTTTGCACATTCATTATGTATCCTGAGACATTGTTGAAGTTGATAATCAGCTTAAGAAGCTTTTGGACTAAGACGATGGGGTTTTCTAGATAGAAGATCATGTCATCCGCAAATAGAGATAGTTTGACTTCCTCTCTTCCTATTTAAATACACTTTATTTCTTCCTCTTGCCTGATTGTCCTGGCCAGAACTTCCAATAATACGTTGAATATGAGTCGTGAGAGAGGGCATCCTTGTTTTGTGTGAGTATTGAAGTTGAATGTTCCCACATTTTGCCAAATCAATATGATATCAGCTGTGGGTTTTTCATAAATGGCTCTTAATATTTTGAGCTATATTCCATCACTATCTAGTTTATTGAGAGTTTTCAACATGAAGGGATGTTGAATTTTACCAAATGCCTTTTCAGCATCTATTGAGATAATCATGTAGTTTTTGTCTTTAATTCTGTTTATATAATGAATTACGTTTATTGATTTGTATATGTTGAACCACTCTTGCATTCTAGGGATGACACCGACTTGCTCATTGTAGGTAAGCTTTCTGATGTCTTGCTCAATCCAGTTTGCCAGTATTTTATTGAAGAATTTTACATCAATGTTCATCAGGGATATTGGCCTGAAGTTTTATTTTGTTTTGTCATGTTTTTTATCTCTGCCAGGTTTTGGTATCATGATGATGCTGGCTTCGGAAAATTAGTTAGGGTAAAGTCCCTCCTTTTCAATTGTTTGGAATAGTTTCAGAAGATATGGTATCAGCTCCTTTTTGTACCTCTGATAGAATTCAGCTGTAAATCTATCTGGCCCAGGGCTTTTTTTTTTTTTTTAAATTTGGGAGGCTATTTATGACTGCCTCAATTTCTTATTCTAGTCAGGAATTCAAGTTCTTCCTGGTTCAGTCTTGGGAGGGTCTATGTATCCAGGAATTTATCCATTTCTTCCAGATTCTAGTTTTTTTGCATATAGGTATTTATAGTATTCTCTGATGGGTGTTTGCATTTCTGTGGGATCAGTGGTAATATCTTTTTTATCATTTTTATTTGTGTCTTTTTGATTCTTTTCTTTTCTTTATTATTCCAGCTAGTGGTCTAAATTTTTAATTCATTTTTTCAAAAACACAAATCCTGGATTTATTTTTGAAGGGTTTTTCATTTCTCTTATCTCCTTCAGTTCCTGTCTGATTTGGCTATTGTTTGTTTTATGTTAGCTGTGAGGTTTGTTTGCTCTTGGTTTTCTAGTTCTCTTAGTTGTGGTGTTAAGATGTCAATTTGAGATCTTTCTAGCTTTTTGATGTGGGCCTTTAGTGCCATAAACTTCCCTGTTGACACTGCTTTAGCTGTGTCCCAGAGAATCTGGTATGTTGTCTCTTTGTTCTCATTAGTTTCAAAGAACTTCTTGATTTCTGTCTTGATTTCATTGTTTATCCAAAAGTCATTCAGGAGTGGGTTGTTCAATTTCCATTTAGTTGTATGGTTCTGAGTGAATTTTTTAATTTTAAGTTCGAATATGATTGCACTGTGGTCTGAGAGACTGTTTATGATTTCAACTATTTTGCATTTGCTAAAGAATATGTTACTTCTAATTACGTGATGGATTTTCAGGTAAATGTCATGCTGTGCTAAGAAGAATGTATATTCTGTTATTTATGAGTGGAGAGTTCTATTGATATCTATCAGGTCCACTTGATCTGTGGCAGATTGTGTCCAGACTGCCTCTTTAGGCTGGACCCTGACCCATCCCTCCTCACTAGATGGGGCCTCCCTGCAGGAATTTCAGCAACGTCAGCCAGGGGTGAAGGGACAGAGCTCTGATTTCCCTGGGATTTTGCCCCTTGGGGGAGGAATGGCTGTGTTCTCCACAGATCAATAGCTTTAGTTTTTCCCCATGCTGGCTCTGAAGAATCCAGATAGTCCAATTGTGTGGGAGTACCCCCAGCACAGTGCACTTCCTCCACCAAGGGCAGCCTGAGTGCGTGATTAAGTGGTCTTGGATCTCATGCCTTCTGACTGGGTGAGGCTCTTCAAGAGAGTCACCAGATACCTTATACAGGAACATTCCTGCAATCATCAGATTAGTTCCCCTCTGGGATGGAGATCCCAGAGGAAGGAGCGGGCAGACTTCTTTGCTGTTCTGCAGCCTCCATTGATGACACCTCCAGGTATGGGAGGGACCTAGGTGAATAAGGTCTGACGTGGAATCCCAGAAAACCACAGCAACCTGACAGAAGAGGGGCCTGACTGTTAAAAGAAAACTAAAGAACAGAAAGCAGCAACAACAACAGCATCAACAAAAAAGTCCCCGCAGACACCCCATGCAAAGGTCAGCAGCCCCAATCATCAAAGCTGGATAAACTCACAAAAATGAGAATCAATGAAAAAATCCCGAAAACTCAAAAAGCTATTGTGGCTCTTCCCCAGAGGATTGCAACACCTCTCCAGCAATGGCAGAGAACTGGGCAGAGACTGAGATGAATTAATTGATAGCAATAGGCTTCAGATGGATAATAACGAATTTTGCTGAACTAAAGGAGCATGTTCTAACACAAAGCAAAGAAGCTAAGAACCATTATAAAACATTACAGGAACTATTAACTAGAATAACCAGTTTAGAGAGGAACATATATGACCTGATGGAGCTGAAAAACACAACACGAGAACTTCACAATGCAACCAGAAATATCAATAGCTAAACAGATTAAGCAAGCAGAGAAAATAATTTCAGAGTTTGAAGACTATCTTTGTGAAATAATACAGGTAGTCAAGATAAGCTAAAAAAGAATGAAAAGGAATGAATACAACCTCCAAGAACCATGGGATTATGTGAAAAGACTGAACCTATGACTGGCTGGGGTACCTGAAAGAGACGGGGAGAATGGAACCAAGTTGGAAAGCATAGTTCAGGATATCATCTAGGACAACTCACCAAACCTAATAAGACAGGCTAACATTCAAATTCAGGAAATCCAGAGAACCCCAGTAAGATAATTCATGAGAAGATCAACCCCAAGACAATAATCACCAGATTCTCCAAGGTCAAAATGAAAGAAACAATGTTAAGGGTAGCCAAAGAGAAAGGCCAGGAAACCTACAAAGGGAAGGACTTCAGACTAACAGTGAACCTCTCAGCAGAAACTCTACAAGCCAGAAGAGATTGGGAGACAAAATTCAACATTCTTTAAAAAATAATTTCCAACCTAGAATTTCATATCCAGCCATACCTAAACTTCCTAACTGAAGGTGAAATAAAATGCTGTTCAGATAGGCAAATGCTGAGAGAATTCATCACCACCAGGCCTGCCTTGCAAGAGCTCCTAAAGGAAGCACTAAATATGGAAAGAAAAAACAATTATCAGCCACCACAAAAACACACTGAAGTACAAAAAGCAATGACACTATGAAGCAGGTACATCAACAACTCTGCATAACAACCGGCTAGCATCATGATGACAGGATCAAATCCAAACATAAGAATATTAGCCTTAAACGTAAATGGGTTAAATGCCCACAATGAAAACACACAGAATGGCAAGCTGGATACAGTCAAGACCCATTGGTGTGCTGTATTTAATGGACTCGTCTCATGTGCAATGACACACATGGGCTCAAAATAAAGGGGTGAAAGAAAATTTATGAAGAAAATGGAAAGCAGAAAAAAGCAGAAATTGCAATCCTAGTTTTTGACAAAACAAACTTTACAATAACACAGAAAAATAGGGTTTTTACATTAGATTTTGAAAAACATCAATGTAAAATATGAATGTATTAACATTGGAAGGAAGTCTAAAACAAGTGCTTGGTAAATGCATTTTATTCTAGACGCCTATACACACACAAACATATATGAACATGTATACTACAAATACAGACACATATGTACACAGTATATATATATATATATATATATATATATACAGTTTATATGCAAATAAACGATATATATATATATACACAAACGTAGTTTAATGTAGACATATATGTGTGTATTTATAAATACGTATATGATTTACAAGTTAATATAGAGATAAAACTCCTTTAAACTGTGCAACAGAATTCTAAACACTAAAGCTTATTGAACAAGTGAATATAACAGGATAAAAGCAGAAGTTGTGAGGAGGTAGAATGAGGCTAATATGACAACTTCTTATCCTTTGACCTGTAAAAATATGACCTTTTCTCTTTTACTTATTTATTTTTAATACTTTTATTTATTTTTAATCCTCTAGTTACCTTCTCAAACCTAAGTCCTCTACACCAAGCTCAGTTTTAATAATGAGTATATGAGACCACTTCAGAACTTTCTGTTTGTATAAGTGTAGATTCAAAAATACAAAAATATTTCTCAGGATTCAAGGTAATACTATTCAAAAATATTTTCTATAGTAAGATTGTTTCTTACTTTGATTTGTGAACTGCTTCCTCACCTACTCACCTACACCCTCCTCTAAAACACATTCTGAGAAACTATATTTTTCACTTTGGAATATATATATATATATATATATATATATATATATATATATTTTTTTTTTTTTTTTTGAGACAGAGTCTCACTCTGTCACCCAGACTGAAGTGCAGTGGTGCATTCTTGGCTCACTGCAACCTCTGCTTCCGAGTTCAAGCAATTCTCCTGTTTCAGCCTCCCGAGTAGCTGGGACTATAGGCATACACCACTACGCCCAGCTAATTTTTGTATTTTTAGTAAAGACAGGATTTCACCATGTCGGCCAGGATGGTCTCGATCTCTTGACCTCAAAGTGCTGGGATTACAATCGTGAGCCACCACACCTGGCCTGGAATATATTTTTTTACATATAAGAGACATTTTAATGCATATTTATGTTTGAAATACAGCTTAAGAAATGGACTTAGCTAATCTAATCGTCATATCACTGTAGTCTATGAAATACCAAAAAGTAAATCTGTTTTTAAATGAGGCATAAATTCTTAAGAAAATGACATTATATCCTGTGTTTTTGAAGAATAGTACAAGAAATTCAAAGAAGCAAATTACCAAGTTTTTAAAGTTAATATTTGCTCATGTATAACTGCAATGAAAAGTGCAAAGCATAGAAAGATAACCTTTTAAACAATCATGTTAGATATAAAAATACCAGAGATGATGCATCTCTCAAAGCATAAAGCTTTCCTTGAATTAATTTCTATATTCGACCTTCACATATATCACTCTGCTACATTATGCTGCTCTACAACTGAATTCCTTTTAGTTATGACTCAGTGCCTTATTTACTTCACTGATTGTATTAAGCCTACACAAATCATCAGAAGACTTTAATTTGGCCTCCACAGGCTTTCTCTACTTCCCAGAAATGGTAACAAGGTATTTTAAATCCTCCCAACCCTAAGTACACATGTTGCAACATCACTACCTTTTGCCAAATAAATTATACTACACATATAATTCTCATCTTCCTGTGCTGACTAGCAGAACCATCCCCAAAAAGAGAGGGGGAAAAAAAAGCAAAAGCATTTCATTTTCCTATTTTTAAACCCACAGCTTTCAGAATCTTGATAAGGAAAGTCCCATTTGGGCAAAAATATGTGGCTGACTAGGCAGGTAATAAGGTTAGACTCAGAGGTATCCATGGGAACCACTAGTACAAGTACTACAATATATTTGGGAAGGAAATATTGGAAAGGGATAGAAACTTAGTGAGGGACACATGCAATGGTGCTAAATCATCACATACAGCACTATCATTAAAATGTAATTAGATTAGTGGAGGAACCCATCTACCATAATTACAATCCCATATAATCATTATGCAATAATCACATAATCATATTATTGCCATGGAGTATGTATTTATCCTCATTTTATATGTAAGAAACTGAGGCTCAGAAATAGTAGGTATGTCCAAGAGCCCATTGATAATAAGAGATGAAGCAGAATGCATACATAAAGGCAGGTATCTAAACCTATGAATTTCATATCTGTGTTTTTTCCTGCAAGGTAAATGACAGCAATCTTAAGATTTACATACCAAACTAAATGTAGACATTTTAATAACTGCAGTACAATATGGAGAGTCAAAGACTAAAAATAGGCTATATGAAGTCTTTAAAAAGAGCAGTATAATGGAAGGGCAAAAGGAAGAGATGTACACATATATTAGGACCTAGCACAAGGTAACAGAATGAAGATCAAATTAACCATGTAAGGCTACAGGGCAGCCATTGGAGAGCATGACACTGTGCAGAGTAGTTGGCACAAGGCTGAATGCTTACAGGTACTCAAAAGGTACTGGCTGATTCATACTCTTTTTTTTTTCCCAGAATATGCAATTTCCTATTGCATGTTGGCTTATCCTGTGTTCTTTCTAAAAGAGAGCTTCTCTATAATCATTCTTTTGAAAATTACAAGTTAACAGTATATTGCACGACTCCCAAAAGACTATTCATAGTGCAATTCCCATAAACCTCATTACATTTGTCAAGGACAACAAAAAATAGGTGTTAAATGTGAAAGTAAATGTCAGTTTCTTCTTTGTTCTCAAATTAAACAAGTAACCTGGATCACATAAAAGTTGGATATTGATAATAGTGATAATAGATTGAAAATTCCAAATATGCTGAGGTCATCATTGGTTTTTAAACATGAACTTAAGCTTTTTATGACTACATAATGATCTCTTATTACAACTTCAGAGTGTAGCTAAATGTGGTTTTTAATCAAATAAACCCCATATTCAGAGTTACTTTAACACATATAGTGATTCATTCACCGAGTCAGTATCATAAACTACGGATTAAAAGCGAATTGTATTGCCATATTCATGCACCATACATACAGACATAGAAGAATAATACAAGAAAGTGATGTGCTATTATTAGGAGAAAAGAATTGGTAGAAGAAATAGCACAGACAACACAAGAGCTAATCTTTACTTCCTTTAAACACAGCTTTCATAAAATGCTGCTAAAGACACTTCCAAATAAAAAAAGATCCAGAGCAGCACAAAGTGCTAAAATATATATTTTATGAGGTAACTTACACAACAGCTTACAATTGTAGATAGTGGGGTAAAAGTCCTCGAAGCACAAAGGCTATAAAATTGTGATGTAGAGGTCTATAAATATCTGAATTTCAATCTATTCACTGTAGTAGAGATCTGTTACTTCAATAGTATCATACTGAATGAGGTAAGGGAAAGACGTACAAATACAGCAGTAAAAAAACAAATAACAGGAAAAAAGATTAGACTATGCAATTTGTATCTTCATTAATATTTTGTTTAAAGTTAAAGTAATAAACTTCTTTAAGAAAGGAAATATCTCTTTCCTAGAAAGGGTATTTTAAAAAGCTAGGCCATCTTGTTCCTTTCTATTATTACTACAATTAAACCCCATGTTAAAGGTAGAAGGAAACAGCATGCTTTTTCATTTTTTAAAATCCACAGCCTTCCTCAAATATATATTTATTACTGTAGTTATATGCTGTGTTCTTTATTTTGTTTTATTATTATTTTTTTGTTATCTCCCATTGCAGTTGGCCCAATCTTGGAAGTACTGGGCATTTAATAAGTACTTGAATAAATTAATTTGACTGAATAATCTCAAAATTAGGTTCTAAGTATATATATATATATGTTTAGAATATATATATATTTAGAATATATATGTTTAGAATATATATATATTTAGAAAAAAAATATATATATACATATTTAATTGCTCTTAATGGGAAATTCTCCAGTGGAAAGGTTTCTGTGAGCTTGCTTTTTTTTTTTTTTAATGCATGTTGGTGTTGTATCTAACAAGCATAGAATTTATTTGTATTTCAATGCTACATTGATGATGGACACTAAAGGTCACACATTAGGTAGATTCCAATTACTGATCTTGTGGCCCAGTCTTTAGAATTTGACAAGCAAGACGAAAAAGTAATACAGGATTTCGCAGGAGATTTCTGGGGAAATGACCGAGCTAGTATCTTACAGTCATGGAGGAAAACAGGTGGTTTAGTCACTGAATAGACATCTAGTATCCCTCCTGATGTGCAGATGTTTGGAGATGCCCGTTCAACAGCATGATTTGCTCCTTTAACTAACTCACGCATGTAGATGGTCCAGAGTTAGGCAGAGCATGGAGGAGAGACATTGGGACCCAAAGTACAACCATGACTTTGATATGGGAAGGAAAGTAGGAATGAAAACAATGAATAATGAACAAATGAGTGAACGAATGAATATAATTATCCCTACATGATCTTCTAGTTTTGTTTCTCAGCCCCTGCAGACAACAATTCTCAAGTTTAGTTTATTTTCAGGCAATTCAGAAAATAAACTGGAATTGAATTTATCAAAAATTGGTCTAGGAAACACAAGCTGTTGAGCTACACACACTGTATACTATGCTTGGAAAGTTTCAGAATCCAGTGTAAGAATTTTGAAATTAGTAGATTTATCACAGTAAAAATGTCCTATTAAAGCAGGGGACATATAAATGAAGATAAGCCCTGGAATAAAGTGTCAGCGCAACCACATAAATCATTCTATTTACATCTTTTTTTGAACTAGACTATGTAGAGTTAATGACACCAGAAATATTCATCATGGATGGTAATGTGTTGGAGATGTCCTTTTTCCTAATTATATTTCCTTATACTTTTTCTGGCTGTGCTAATCTCCTACCATCCCAATTTTACACATGAAATGAATATGTATGTATTTTAGATATAACTATAAAGAAATGACATTGGTAACATAGACCAAAAATGAATGCAATTGCATTCTTTTACAAGCATAATCATATACTGGCAATTATTTTCTTTTGGTAGATATATGAGGCAGATCCAATTGAGATTGTTATTTTTTTGAAAGCAAAATATTTACCCTTTACAAGACCAATGTATAATCGACACTGGTGTTGAGATATGCAAAGAAGTAATCTTAAGGTGGACCAGACTGAAACTTGGAAGATGCTCTCTCTTAAGTACAATTGTTTTTTGTATTTAAAATAATGTTTATTTTGTGTTCATATTTCCAGCATCACAACAGCTTAACTTTAATGAATACCATTACTGCACATTACAATAAGAGTTTGCTTCTCTGAATTGTACTTTGATATATTGATTCAAATTTTTATATTTCAAAAAGCACTGGACATTTTTTCAAAAACCTGGTATTAATTATAATGATACTGTTTATGTTTTAGAATACATAAAGAAAAAATAATTATTACAGTTAACACATTGTCATTCAGATAGAATCATTTGTGACTTTATAGCATAATTCTGCTTTTATATTCACTATGCAGCTTATTTTTAGGTATTTTTCTAATAAGTGCAATTAATTCAGAATGGTTTACCTGAATCTTGCCATTAAATATCAAAGAATGATGTTTCGCTTCCTTCTTGACACATCAAATACATGTAAGAAATATATATGGATTCATACTTCTTTATTCACCTTTTGACTTGAGAATTTCTACAAATATACTACCCTTACTTTTCCTGACTTTGTTTTCTTATGTATTTCCACCTTTCATGGCCCATCTTCTATTCATCTCATCTAAGAGCTAATAATATAAACAATGAGTACTGCTTTCAGAAATGACAGCAGTGTTTTTCACAACAAACATTTGTACATCTATGCTATATATTGTACATAGATGCCACAGAAGAAATCGATAAGAGAAAAATAACGAGAGTAACCTATGAATAAAAAGAGTATGAACAGATACTATGAACAGCTACTTTCATTCAAGTTAAGGGAATCAGCAAAAAACCCTTTGGATTCTAGTGGTAGTAATGAGTTCTGTGGGTTGTGGTGAATAGTTGAATGAAGTACCAGAACAAACAATGGGTGCCCCACATCTGTTTAATCTATTTTTAAGTCAGACAAAGAAAAACTCGGAGGCAATTTCAGCAACATCAAATCTTCTCTAAAGGGACACTAAATAATGATCATTTCTATAAGATTATAATTCTAGAACTGTGTCCTTAAAGGTTATAAAACCACAGAGATGAAAGTGACCTTAAAATACATTATGTTCAGATTTCGTCATTTTTTTACAGATGAGGAAAACCAAGGTCAAAAGAAAAAGGTTGATTTATATAATGTACTGTTCTTCATCACTTAGATTGAAATTTTCCTACTATTCTATGCCTTTAACATAAATAATAAATAGCAAATAAATATCAGAACATAAATCTGTTGCTTTTTTCAATCCTTACAGTACTTACTGAAGTCCTATAATACATTGTGCTATCTCATGTGTGTGTATATATGCATGGGTGGGTATAGTTATTAGATACAGCGAGAAAAATACTGAACTAGTGATGTGAAGGAATTCGTGGTTCAGTTCTTTTTCTGCTACACACATGCCTGGTAACCATATGCGAACTTGGGAGAATTACTTAACCTCTCTGGGTCACAATTATTTCATCTAAGTTGTGAAAATATTCACTGAGATTTGTATAATTTTCCACTCCTATAATTCTCGAGGTTTTTAAAAACAACCCATATAACTTTCTTTTTTCTTTTATATCTTTTTAAAGAGAATGCTACATCCTAGATACCAAAATAGCTTATTCAAAATAAAAACATTGTCAATAAAACCTCCTGAGTTAAAGTTTGAACATATATTTGCCCTTGGTTAATATTCCACAGTTCAATACACAAAAGATGAAGAATGGCTTATCAACAAATATATTCATAAGAAAGGGAAAAAGAATAATCTAAAAACCGGTAATTTATTTCCAGATAACTTTTGTGAAAACAGAATTGTTTTTCTATTATTCATTTATTTAAAAGGTCTGAAATTGATGTTATCAAATACGACAAATTAACAGATACAGTCATGGCTCTCCAGAGAATGGAATATTAACCCCATGTTATAACTGAGTTATCTGTCCAGAAACTCATTTTCTAAAAGATTAATTGCTAAACAAAAATGTACTGTAGCCAAAGCTACAAAGGAAGATTTCAAAAATACACTACTCTTTATGACCATGTGTGGATTATATAGTCTGTTTGTCACTGAATTCTCTTATTAAGTGATGACAGTAGCAATATACAATAAAAAGAAATTTTGATTTTCAATATAAAAAATCAGCTCTTAAATGTGGCTGATTAGAGGAAATTCTAACAATAAAATAAATTGAGGCTTTCAGGCTCAATTTTACTTAACTAACCTATGAATGATCCCTATTATTATTTGTTATTACTACTAAGTATCTTTATGTTTCATTATGCTATTTGTTCAAGAATGAGACTTTCAAATTCAAATAAACAGAGGGATCAAAACCATGAGTTTTTCTATAAGTTCATTAGGAGTGCTAATATGTAAGCAATCAGGTATAATTGTATCATTGAATCTTTTGTCCTTCTTTAGAATGTAAAAAAAATGAAAACTGCCAAGGTGATGTTAGACCCTCTCATTATAAGTTCTCACAGTATTACAGTAAACATGTAATAATGAAACATGTGAGAGAAAGTTGACTATCTTTGATGGCACCATTAAGGTTTTCTCCTAAGTTACTTCCTGAAAACATTGAAGAAAACGGTACTTCTGAATTGGTTGTTTATTCTCTTTCAATTGAATATTTTCTCTTATTTTTTCAAACCACTATTGTCCAAAATAATAAAAACAAAACAGCTTCCACAAATAATTATTTTTACTTCTAACACTAAGTGAAACTCTTCTTGATATTAAATAGGAAAACAAATTATCCTGAAAGCTTCCTGGAACTTATTTCAGGTTTATTACCTAAAGCTGACCATCAAAATAACTGGTGGAGAACATCCTGTAGGTATCAGAAACCATCAAGCAAACTGTCCAGCTCTTTCATTTTCCTGACAAATATCTAGTGGACTCTATCTGGGAACCTTATTATTTCTCTCAATTTGCTTTCAGTGCCATCACTATTGCAAGATATTTTTGTTTTCAGATTTTAGCTGGTAGCAGATTAAAGAGAGCAATGTTAAAACAAAAAACAAAAGATGTATTTAAAAAACTGTCAGAACTATTCAAATTGTAGTCTTTAATAAAGGTGTGAGGGACTTTTTTTTCTGACTTCATAATTCATGTTTCTCACCACTGTGTTGTTTTCATTTCATTTTTTTGTTACTACTGTTTTAGTAAGGTCAATTTTTAAAAAGCATGGGTAGTTTAGCATGTCTTTGAAGTTAATTCACAATTATTAATATGTAATTACTCAGAAGATAGATAATTCAGTCCTCATGTTTTTCCTGCTCACATTCTTGTCCTTATAAATAGGAGTTGAGGAAGAAAAATACTGAATATATTTTAAAAATTATTTGGTATCTTCTTCAAATTCTACTTTTTTCCAGATCCTTCTATTATTTCTAACCCTAATGTTGACAGCTTTTACATATTTCCATAGAAAATTTATTAACATTTACAGTATTTAAATCCTTGTCAGAATTATTCTGATTTTAAAATGTAAATAAGTGGATGTTTATTTCAATCTGAATTTTTCCATTAATGTTTACTTATTAAAAATGAAAATTTTATCTTATTATTATAAACATCCTATTTTTGGTAAAGCCAGCTCTTACTTAAAACAGTTCTGTATTATTTAAAAAAAATGATATTTTACTCCATTCCATTAGCAAGGAGAAAACTTTTAGACCACCAATCACATATCTATTTTCTAACTAACAGAAATAAACACAAATAAGTTTCAAAAGTAGCCAGTGCTATTGATTGAAAATATGTTTCAATAAAGATTACCTGCACATCAAACAGATAAAATAGTAAATGAAAAGTACACTTTCTCAGACACTTTTGTTTATTTTCCTTACTCTTTTAATGTTTGCATTAAAAAAAAAATCCCGCTGAACTTTGCTACAGTTAATATGGTAGCTGCCTTTTCTTCTGCCAAATCCTATTTAAATTTTAATGAAGCAAAAGTTTTATTTGACTAAATTAATTTTGCATTTATTGTCTTCAGTTTAAATACATTATCACAATAAAAATAAGGTAGACTAGTGTCTTAGTTTAGGCTGCTATATCAAAACACCTCAGGCTAAGTAATTTATACATAACAGAAATATATTGCTCACAGTTCTGGAGACTGGAAAGTCCAAGATCAAGGGCCAGTGGATTTGGTGTCCTGTGAGAGCTTTTTTTCTACTTCACAGATGGTGCCTTCTTGCTGAGTTCTCGAATGGCAGAAGGGGCAGGCAAGCTCCCTTGGGCCTGTTTTATAAGGGCACTAATCCTATCCATAAGGACAGAGCCCTCATGACCTAATGATCTTCTGAAGGCCCCACCTCTTAATATCACCAGAATAAGAATTATGTTTCAACATATGCAGGGGGTAGGAAGGGACACAAACATTCAGACCATCCCAATAAACAGCAAATAGTCTCATGTAAAATGAGTGATTTCTGGATCAAGAGGCTAAATATTTTATTATATTAATGCAATAAGACAGAAAATTCCATTTGGGTAAGATCTTTCAATCAAAACCTTCATTAATTGGAATGATGATTCCAATATATTAATAATAATTGGTATTTTTATTACTTTGTACCAATGAAAAATTTTAACTTTAGTTTACAGAGAAAAAGGAGGAAAGCACTTTAATATTTGGTGTCTTGTAGAGCGCAAAAATTTATAGCATAGGTCAGTATGTTAGAGTCCTAGTGCAAAATGTTTGATTTGTATGTAGTGTCCAAGGGTTTTTCTTGCAGCAATACATTTGTCATGTGTACACCTGAAATGTCATCACAAGTTATAACAACACCCAAGGTGGCAGTTATCTCAGAGAATTCCAAAGTAAACATTGTGGTAGAAAATAGTATTTTTAAAAAATGTTTCATTTACACTGAAGTCATAAAAATGTTGCAAAGCTTTTACATGTAAATAATTGTACATTTCATATTATATTTCAATTAATATAGTAACTTTCCACACTCTGCCCTTTCAAAACTGGAATACAAGATTCACATCTATGAAACAGTGATTTCCAAGGAAAATAATGCCCTATTTACAACAAAGATACAAAAATGATGTGCATGTTTAATAGGTTTCATCAAAGATAATTTCATTGCCATTTAAATTGAACGAAAAATAAATTAATTAATAGTGGACTACTGATGACCTTACCTTCTTGAACTGCTTGAAAAGGGTTGTTGCCATCAACAAACGTCACTGAAAATGTGATTTTCTCAGTCTGTAAGATCTCCTCATTCTGGTTAAGGTCACCGACTGCTGTGCGAAACACCTCATCATCCTTTTTGGCAGATTCATCAAAAATTGCTCCTAGAAAGAAGCGAGTTTTGTCATTAAATAATAATGTAAATATTCTGTCATGCCCTCTGGAAATATGACAAGGAGACTTATGTATTTAAAAAACATACTTTCACTTAAAGCATGCACTTTACTTACTAATGAAATGAATTGTACTGGAAGCAGGAATATGGTTACTTCTTCCAAATGGAATGATAAATAGTACTTCAAAGTGTTATTGCAGGGGGATCATGGGGAAGACAGTATAATAGTTATAAAAAGCTTCTGCATGACAAAGTATCTAATATAATGTATGTCTTATATCATGAGATCTTTAAGAAATTCATAGCTGGAAGATTTATTTTCTGAATAAAAGGAAATAGGCTCAAGAAACTTCCTGAGATCCATTCATAGAGCATATAGGACTCAAACCCTTCTTGTGATCTTAATTTATTTTTCATTTCCTGTCTTTCTTCCCTTTGTTTGAACAAGAGTTTCGTTATCTTTTATTGTAGTAAAGTCAATAATATTTATAGAAAATGTAAATACATTAAAATCTCTGTGCAGAGGGAATGGAGAAATATTTCTCAAGGAACTAAAGTAAGTCCTAATGGATTATACATTTTCTTTATTCACATGTAATAATGATGATAATAAACACTCTGCTAACTTTTATTATTTGGCTGTTAACGGCATATTGGGTAAGCACAACAATTCTAAGAGCAAACCGATTTTAAATACTGACTCTGTCCGTTGTTAAGTATGTGATCTTGAGCAACATGCTCAAATTCTAAACCTTACATTTGTTATCTGCAACATCTAATAATAATATCTATTGTCAGGAATTATTTTGTGTAAATGATATTATCCATGTAATCTGTAAATTGCAGTCACTAAATAGTAAATTCTCAACAAATGCCTGTGTTTTCTTTTAATACTATAATTTACAACATGGATGAACTTGGAGGACATTACAGTAAATGAAAAAAACAGACAGAAAAATGCTTCACAATCTCACATGTAGTATCTAAAAATTCAAACTCATAGAAGCAGAGAGTATAACAGTGGTTACTAGGGATGTAAGTGTACAAAAATGAGTAGAAGTAAGTCAAAGATTATAAACTTGCAACTATGTAGAACTAATGAGCCTACAGATCTAATATCTAGCATGAAAACTATGATAAATAGTATTGTATCCTGAAAAGTTGATGAGTAGATTTTAGTTTCTCTAACACACACACACACACACATGCACACACGCATACACACACACAAAGATAACTATGAAAAGTGATGGATTTGTAAACTTGCTTGACTATAGTAATCACTTCACTATGTATATAATGTAAAAACATTAAGTTCTATAGCTCAAATATATATGATAATACAAGTTAATAAATGCTGTAATTCAAACAGTGCTTAACATTTTCTATTAATTTTTCATAGTAGAGTATCTCATTTAACCCTTAAATATATTTATGAAATATATACCGCTAGATACATATGCAATTATAAAATTAGGATTAACTGCAAGAATTTTGCACTTAATCCTAATTTTATAATTGCATATGTATCTAGTAGTATACAAGAGCCAGTGCCCTGGCCTCCTTGACTCCAACGTTCTTGCTCTAACTCATTGTATGATACTGTTTTCTAGGATTGTACCTATGAAGAATAGAATCAGGCATCCTCACTTTATTGCAAATCTGAGGTACTCTTTCCCATCTGGCCATGCAGTTTTATTTGTATTATTGGAGTTCTTCTAGTTCTAAGCAGGCACACATTTTTAAATTGTTTGACTTGTAATTATAAACATTTAGGGCAATGGACTTTTTTTGCCCTAAAAGACTTTTTTGTGTAGTCTTTTTGGATGAATTGAATAAAATCCCTCTTGACAAAAGACATAGTCTCCAAGAAAAATAACATAATAAAGGAATAACTTTATATACCTATACGAATATATATCTATATCCATATACACATAGTGTACATTTCTTGCCTATTACTTCATTTTATTGTGTGATTATGAAAATAAAATTGTGTGCATATAAAAATGCCTTATATCTGTAAGAAAAATATAGGTATTATATACACATATAAAAATACAAAAACAGACTATTCATACACAAACTTATGTATATATGAAATATATATTATTTACACTTATACACAAATGTATGTATAGAAGCAGTCACTTAATATTGGCCAGTTTTGCTGACTTTATACATCCGTGACTGCAGCCTCAGGCCTTCTAGTGAAAGACAGATCAGGATATTAATCATGTATTATTGGCATCAACACATTTTTTTTTAAATGGGTGAAACTGTGACAGGTGCTGACAAGTGTAGCAGGTTACCCTTAAATCTCTATACCTTGAGATGGCTTCACTATAGAAAGATGATGGTTAATTTTTGCTAGGGAAGCTGGAGTGTCTAAGAGGCTGTGTGAAGCTGGCCTTATCTTATCGCTGCTTTGTTTGTTTGTTTGTTTTTGAGACAGTTTCCCTCTGTCACCAAGGCTGAAGTGCAATGGTGCAATCTCAGCTCACTGAAACCTCCACTTCTCAGGTCTCCACTGCCTCAGCCTCCTGAGTAGCTGAGACTACAGGCTTATGCCACCACGCTCAGCTAATTCTTTTGTATTTTTAGTAGAGATCAGGTTTCAACATTTTGACCAGGCTGGTCTCAAACTCCTGATCTCAGATGATACACCCGCCTCGGCCTCCAAAAGTGCTGGGATTACAGAAGTGAGCTACCATGCCCAGCCATCATTGCTGTTTTATATTGCCATAGATTATATCAGTCTCCTCAAACCATTGCTTTCCATTTCCCGTACATTTTGAATACCTGACCATGGTTGGGAACATGAGAGAAAAGAATGAAGAATTTTTAAAGCTGACATATAAATTGAGTACTACCTAATTATGTTATTAGGTATTTAACCAGAATATTAATATTTTATTAACATAATCAAATATATACTACAGACTTTATTTTTTACTTAAGCTGTCTTTTCTGGGCCAGATAATACTTCTGAATCTAAGCTCTTGTAAAAATATTTAGACAATAAATGTTTGACTTATCTTGCTAATTTAAGCGGCATTCATAAGAATTATTTTAATATGTGATAACCCTTATGCAGATTTAGATTAATCATTACATTGAAATTTAATACTATCAGGTTTAGATACACCAATTTCTTTAATAGTTTGTTAGGAAATATGCTATAAAGTTTTTACAATTGAAGCTGAAATAACCAACTCATTTTAAATCAGATAATCTAAATATCTATTCACAAAGAAGTAATGTGTGTTTATACAAAGACAATTCAACTTGTCATGGATTCTAAATGAGTTTTTTAAAAAGATCGTCTAATCAACCTTGTTTTATAGCAGTTGATGTTATTGACTTCTGCTGTATTGGTAATACATTTTTGATGGAAGCATTTTGCTATTCCATGACAGAACACTTAGTATTGCCGTAAACATTAAACTTGGGTTAATAAACAGCAGAAACCTGCAGAAATGATAGAATATTAGTCAATCCTTAGCAGAATTAAGATATAGTGAAAAAAATACATAAAAGAAACAGTTCATCTTTCTGCAAATAGCGAGGAAATACACAGAAGAAACAGTTCATCTCACTGCAAACAGTGTACTCAAAAGTAGAAAATCTTATCCAACATTTCAAATCCCAGTTATTTATTTACTTTTCTTTTCAGTCATAAAAATCTCATCTTAAACTGACTTTGTACTAAAAGAGTGCATGCAGTATTTTGTCTTCAACACAAGCATTCTGAAAACAACGTGATTAGTTCCACAGGAAGGATCTTGGAACAGAAATGCCTTTCTAATTTCACCCACTTCCAATAGTCACAGCAATGTCAGCTCTTTATTATTTCTGTTACTACACAAATATTAACAGTCTAGATAATCCAATATAATAGATACTATATCTACTTTGTTAACTATATAGTTGCTCAAATGCAGCATTCATAACTATGTAGTTAACATGATGTCAAAGCATCCAGTTCCTTCCCAGGTATTTTTACTAACATGTTTTCAGTCAGTTTTATTTTATAACCTTGATGGGGAAAGCAGGTTCGACCTGTCAAGATGAAACAATTACTTCACCACTGATACATACACACACACACACACACACACACACACACATTCACACAGCATTTCATCAATACTATACACTTTTTGTTGGCCAGACTGAAGGAAAGAATAACCAATTAATAAATCGGGAAAGAAGCATCTCCTAAATATTCATATTA
This sequence comes from Sapajus apella, assembly GCF_009761245.1. Taxonomy (NCBI): domain Eukaryota; kingdom Metazoa; phylum Chordata; class Mammalia; order Primates; family Cebidae; genus Sapajus; species Sapajus apella. Next base: position 5,401,551 of record NW_022436985.1, read on the forward strand.
CAGAAATTTTTAATTAGTCATTTCCATCACTAAAGGTTGATATTTTGTTTCTTTTATGCGGGGAAAAATAATGGCTTTATCTAATCATTATATAAAGATATTGATATGCAAGTGTGCATATACATATATATTTAATGACAACTATAGCATGTTTACATGTCTCCTTATATCTTAGAAAAGATACTAATGTTAATGAGTTTGTACTATATGTAACACTACTGAATACAATTGTGATGGGCTAATAGATAAATTGGCATATATTTGAAAAAATACCAAATTTAGACAAAGTTGTACAAAAATACAATTGTCAAATTAATCACAATTTATAGTAATATTAAATCGATGCTAATGTCTTAAATTTTCATTGTGAGGCGTCATGTGTAAAAGTGTTAATACAGGTATGCCCTTTGGAAATTCATAAATTATTGTATAATTGAAAATTATGAAACAGCTAACTGACAAGCTACAGTACTTTTGTTTAAAAAACATAATTATGTTTCTAAAATGTATGTAAATATTCCCATAATACATACACTTACTTATCAATTTTTAAAATGGCAATCCAAATTTCTTCTTTAACCCTAATAGATGGTTGGGTGCAGTGGTTCATGCCTGTAATCCTAGCACTTTGGGAGGCCGAGGCAGGCAGACCACAAGGTCAGGAGATCCAGACCATCCTGACCAACATGGTGAAACCCCATCTCTACTAAAAATACAAAATCTAGTCAGACGTGGTGGAGTGAGCCTGCAATCCCTGCTATTCAGGAGGGTGAGGCAGGAGAATCGCTTTAAATTGGAGGTGGAGGCTGCAGTGAGTGGAGATAGTGACACTGCACTATAGCCTGGGCAACAGAGTGAGACTCCATCTCAAAAAAGGAGAAAAACAAAAAAGGCTAATAGATAAATGCTTGATGTATGTGTATGCATGTGTATATGTAGATTTTTGTGCTTGAAATAAGTCAGTACTTCAGACTATACAATCATTTCACTCAAAAACACATTCACGGCCGGGCGCGGTGGCTCACGCCTGTAATCCCAGCACTTTGGGAGGCCGAGATGGGTGGATCACGAGGTCAAGAGATCGAGACCATCCTGGTTAACACGGTGAAACCCCGTCTCTACTAAAAATACAAAAAATTAGCTGGGCATGGTGGCGCGTGCCTGTAATCCCAGCTACTCAGGAGGCTGAGGCAGGAGAATTGCCTGAACCCAGGAGGCGGAGGAGGCGGTGAGCCGAGATCGCGCCATTGCACTCCAGCCTGGGAAACAAGAGCGAAACCCCGTCTCAAAAAAAAAAAAAAACAAAACAAAAAACAAAAAAACACTTTCACAAATATGCCTGCTAAGTAAAATATTTATAAGATCGCTAACCTAACCAACTCAAAAACTCTCCATACATTCGAAGATTTTTCTCCTTCATGGCTTTATTTTTGGTGTTTCCTCTACCATGGAGGCATCCCTTATCACATTAGCAAAATATAATTTCCTAGCGCATAGAAACTTTTTTTTTTTTTTTAATCTGGGGCTTTGGGCTCTGTAGAAACTATTTTATATTTGTGTTGTCTATAAAAGAGCTTGGATATTTTAGACACTCAAGAAACACTGATTAAACTTTTTTTTTAACATTAAGTTAGGTATAACCTTGTGAAATAAGATAACTAAATTTGGATGTATGGATAAAACGTAAGTTATACCTAAACCTCAATTAAAACAAAAGTAGACTTGAAAATGTACTTGCATGTTAATTTATTGTCACAGGCATTATTATGATTCCAGAAGACCCAAATTAGTCAGCAAGATAATAATCATACACAAGGTAATTATTAATTACACTAAAAACTTGTATTTTAGTATGAATATTCAAAATGTTGTGCCTTATAAATTTAAGAGGCAAGTAAACATTATTTACCTGAGAAGACAGTAGAGAAATATACGTTCATCTTGCACATAATTTCCTCTAAAAATATTGAGAAAATTTTTGATATATCTTGAAGAAATTTTCCACAGTGAATAGGATTATTGGGAGATATACATATTTTATAACCAACTTACCAAGTTGTTTTTAAAATAAAAGGCTCTAAATATTGACACCAAGCATCAACACGTCTACATTCCTCTTGCACAATCAATAGCATATCATCTAGAAAAACTTCTATAAAAATATTTCCACATAAAGGTTTCATTGGATTTCATAGTTGCAAAAAAAATCAAAGATAGCTTGTCTTTATTTTTAGTCATCAAGTTCAAACTCTTTACTCTCTTTACTCATTTAATTTTGACTAACATATATAAATGATTTATGGTAGATAATCATAAAAAGAATAAACTTAACTGCAAGTTAGCAAAGGTGCTACATGCAATGAATCTTTTATTTTCTTTGTAGCAGCACAGATGATACTTTTGTGTGCTCTCTCTCTCTTCCCCCTCAACTTTTTTTCCTTCACTTTTTCTCTTGATGTTCAGGCATTCATCCATCCACCCATTCATCCATCCATTTATCAAACCAATCTTTTTTAAACCATCAAAGTCAAGCCACTGTGCTCTTTAACAAATGATTTAGTGACCAAATATTTGATATTGGGTAAGTGTTGAATCAAACAACAGTGAAAATAAGATGCCATAAGAAGACAAGGAAAAGAAGCAATCATGTTTTCATAAAATCATAGCTGAAAGGAATTTTAGAGAGGCTTATGCAAACCTTGTCGTTCTTCATAAATTGTAGTGCAAACATTTTAAGTGTTTTCTCCCAAATCACACAAAGGTTACAAAATGTAGCGTGTATCTTGTAGGTTAAGTTAGGTCTCCTGGTTTCAAGTTTGGAGCTATGTCTGCCATATTATGCATTTTTCACTTCAAGCATTTTTTATGGTTACTATATATAGAGTACATCACGACATATGTGTGTGTGTATACATGTATACATATATATTCGATAAATAGTACAATAATGATGATTAGCATATTAAATTTACATATTTTAAGCCATAAAGGTTATACAATTGATGAAATGTAGTAAAATGTTGATCAGAAGACTAGTTTTACATACATTTTAATTCCTTTGCCTGAGAAGCTTCAACAACTTTAGTTTAGGAGGTTAAAATAAAGAAAAAAGTACAACTTTCTGCCTTGGGGAGTTTATTGGTCACAGTAGGATTTACAGTTCTGCAGAGCTATTCAGAATTGTTAACTTATCATATATCCTTACTGTTTTGGATGCTACTATTCACAAGTGGGTTTTTAATTTAATTCTGACAATGCATTTTGCATACAAATTAGTTGCACTGTGAGCATATATCCAAATTGAGAGGTTTATACCATTCTTTTTTCATCTACAAATGGTATTTCAACTATTGCCAGTGGAAATTATACACACATTTCAAAAGGAAGGCAAATAATGAAAGGCATTATAAATATTGTAAAAATCAGATTTCTACTTTATTTCATTTTCCCATTCATGTTATCCTCAGTTCAAAGAGAAAAAATGCTGAACATGTTCAAAACTACTAGGCAGTAAGAGAAATTAGCAACATTATGACCAAATGAGATTAGCATTTTTGATATCATTTGGTATCTTTACTTAAGCATAGATAGTATATTTGATAACAATAAGCATCTTTACTTAGCATAGATATCAGCTCCTACTTCATGTGGTATCATTACAATGAAGGTAAAGACATTGTTTGTGTATATATGTATGTAAATATATGCACATGTGCATATAATTATATTATACATGCACAAATAAGTACATTTGTTACACACACACTTATTACTAGTGGGTACATAATAAATGTACATATTTGGAAATGTATATATACATATATAATTATCTTCCCCGGAAACATTAATTAAGTTGAGACATCTATGATTTAATTCAGTATTACAAATGTTTCAGCAGCTTCTTATTTAACTTAACATTTCCTAATGTGTCCTAAGCTAATATCCTTGCAGGCATGAAATAGGGTTTTCAGATCTCCTTTTTCTTTTTTTTTTTTTTAATTATTACTTTTTTAAAATTTATTTTATTGCATTTTAGGTTTTGGGGTACATGTGAAGGACATGCAAGATTGTTGCATAGGTACACACGTGGCAGCGTGATTTGCTGCCTTCCTCCCCATCACCCATATTTGACATTTCTCCCCATGCTATCTCTCCTCAACTCCCCACCCCCCACTGTCCCTCCCTGATTTCCCTCCTACTGACTCCAGTGTGTAGTGCTCCCCTCCCTGTGTCCATGTGTTCTCATTGTTCAACACCCGCCTATGAGTGAGAACATGCAATGTTTGATCTGCTCTTGTGTCAGTTTGCTAAGAATGATGGTTTCCAGGTTCATCCATGTCCCTACAAAGGACACAAACTCATCGTTTTTGATGGCTGCATAATATTCCATGGAGTATATGTGCCACATTTTCCCTGTCCAGTCTATCATCGATGGGCATTTGGGTTGGTTCCAGGTCTTTGCTATTGTAAACAGTGCTGCAATGAACATTCGTGTGCACGTGTCCTTATAGTAGAACGATTTGTAATCCTTTGGATATATACCCAGTAATGGGATTGCTGGGTCAGATGGAATTTCTATTTCTAGGTCCTTGAGGAATCGCCACACTGTCTTCCACAATGGTTGAACTAATTTATACTCCCACCAACAGTGTAAAAGTGTTCCTATTTTTCCACATCCTCTCCAGCATCTGTTGTCTCCAGATATTTTAATGATCGCCATTCTAACAGGCGTGAGATGGTATCTCAATGCACTTTTGATTTGCATTTCTCTGATGACCAGTGATGATGAGCATTTTTTCATATGTTTGTTGGCCTCATGTATGTCTTCTTTTGTAAAGTATCTGTTCATATCCTTTGCCCACTTTTGAAGGGGCTTGTTTGTTTTTTTCTTGTAAATCTGTTTTAGTTCTTTGTAAATTCTGGATATCAGCCCTTTGTCAGATGGGTAAACTGCAAACATTTATTTCCATTCTGTTGGTTGCCATTTCACTCCAATGACTGTTTCTTTTGCTGTGCAGAAGCTGAGTTTGATTAGGTCCCATTTGTCTATTTTGGCTTTTGTTGTCAATGCTTTTGGTGTTTTGGTCATGAAGTCCTTGTCTACACCTATGCCCTGAATGGTTTTGCCTAGATTTTCTTCTAGGGTTTTTATGGTGTTAGGTCTTATGTTTAAGTCTTTAATCCATCTGGAGTTAATTTTAGTGTAAGGTGTCAGGAAGGGTCCAGTTTCTGCTTTCTACACATGGCTAGCCAGTTTTCCCGACATCATTTATTAAATAGGGAATCCTTTCCCCATTGCTTGTTTTTGTCAGGTTTGTCAAAGATCAGATGCTTGTAGATATGTTGTGCTGCCTCCGAGGCCTCTGTTCTGTTCCTTTGGTCTATATCTCTGTTTTGGTACCAGTACCATGCTGTTTTGATTACTCTAGCCTTGTAGTATAGTTTGAAGTCCAGTAGTGTGATGCCTCCCGCTTTGTTCTTTTTGCTTAGAATTGATTTGGCTATGCGAGTTCTCTTTTGGTTCCATATGAAGTTTAAGGTATTTTTTTCCAGTTCTGTGAAGAAGGTCATTGGTAGCTTGATGGGGATAGCGTCGAATCTGTAGATTACTTTGGGCAGTATGGCCATTTTTACAATATTGATTCTTCCTAACCATGAACATGGAATATTTCTCCATCTGTTTGTGTCCTCTCTTATTTCATTGAGCAGTGGCTTGTAGTTCTCCTTGAAGATGTCCTTTACCTTCCTTGTTAGTTGTATTCCTAGGTATTTTATTCTCCTTATTCTTTTAACAGGAGGCATATTTTTCTCAGTTCATCTTATCTAACCCTTCACAAGCACTCTGACTGAATAAGTAAACCAAAACAATGACTCTAATTTTTGGAAAGGAGGTGCTGGATATATACCAAATTCATGACAATTAACAAATATTCTGAATTAGACACAATTGTGCTCTGTTGTGTTTCTCTCCAGTTTATAATAATTGAAATAATAGAAACAATTGCAATTAACATTTATTAGTACTAAGCACTGTACTAAGTGGCTCATAGGCATTATTTTATTTCATTCTGATAAAAACCCTTTAAGGGAAATAAAACTTAGGTTAAGTAACTATCCCCAGGCCCAAGCTAGCAATAATTGCTGCAGAATCCATAGCTCTCAGTTCCTCAGCAATCTTTCAAAAACACTGTGAGCTTAAAGGTGAAAATATGTACATTAAAACAAATTTCCAGATAAGCAAATAATATGCATATTTGTATTTTCATAATTATATATATATATATATATATACAGAGAGACAGAATATTTCTCTGTCACCCAGGCTGGATTGTAGTGGTGAAACCATGGCTCACTGCAGTCTCAATCTCCCTGGCTCAAGTGATCCTCCTGTCTCTGCTCCAGTTGGAAGTACAGGGGCATGTCACCAAGCTTGGCTAATTTTTTTATTTTTATGTAGAGACTGGGTTTCCCTTTGTTTCTCGGTCTGATCTCAAATTTATGGGCTCAAGTGTTCCTCACTTGAGGAACTATACTGTCACTGTACTTCCCTATCCCAAAGTGCTGGGATTACAGGCGTAAGCCACCACATGCATCATTTCATAATAATTATAATAAAATTTTACTGTACATTAGATTTCTCAAATAGGTTTCAATCTTACCTTGTTTTTCTTTTTTTTACAAACTTTATATTTAAGTGTGTTTAGGGCTAATTAATGTACATAAAGATGTAAATTGATATAAATTTCTAAACCTTAGGTTAAATAATAATCTTTGGTTAAATAATAATCTTAGGTTAAATAATAATCTTTTCAGTTACATTGGAGTAGTGTTAAATGAGTTCCAATAGCATGCACACTATGACATATTTTGAAATGCAGAATTCAGAACAAATCTTGGACATTCAATTTCTAAGGAGTTTTTTTTGTTTGTTTGTTTTTTGTTTTTACTTTAGTGACTAATGATCCTAATAGAATGACAATGCCAGAGTCATTAACTTTAAATATTCAGGACTTTTATTAATTTACTTAAGTCTGTAATATTCAAATTGTGGCCAGGTACAGAAACCATCTGGCTCATTATTTTCCAATGTCTAGTGCTTACTTAGCACTTTGTTCTGAGAGTTCAAAGTATGTTATAATATTAACTTCCATTCCACTCATCTTAATCGTCTAGTCTATAGTCAGGCATCCTTTTTATTTTAAACATATGTAATCAAGTACAAAGAGGATATTGTCAAGATCTCAGAGTGTATTAGTTATGATATAATGTAGAAAAGTGGAAGGAGAAAACTTTGTGCAGATATTTTAAATGATTATGCAGAAATCCTTAAATGTGTATTGTAATTTACATTTACCTAGTGTCAGAAATATTTTTAATAATTCAGACACTTTTAAATTCTGTTTTCTTCTATATATTTTTGACCAAGAGACTTAAAATGACAAGGGTAAATCATAGACCAATAAGTGAAATTTTAATAATGTCTCCAGGGAATTCTCCAGAGATTTATATTTGAATGTGGCATTTGCTTGCAGTGTGAAAAATTCAAAGAAATTCTACATTGTAACACAAGGCGTTTTTCTTAGCCCTACTCTCCAATAACACATGAATTCACATTTCATTTGGAAAACCTGTATAGTTATCCAGAAACACAAAGCAAATTTAAACGGATAGTACTATCACTGGAAATGTGTGACTTTGCTGTGTGTTTTCTAGAAGCATGTGGGAGAGAAGGAAATGCAGGCTGCTTGCTGAGTCATCCACATGGAGCATAACAAGAGATTGATCTTTAAAATAACTTCTTTCTTTTTTACTTTTTTAATTGTACTTTAAGCTCTGGGGTACATGTGCACATCCTGCAGGATTGTTGCATAGGTACACACATGCCATGGTGGTTGGCTGTCTCCATCCCCCTGTTGCCTACATCAGGCATTTCTCCTGGTGTTATCCCTTCCCAACCTCCCTGTCCTGAGCTATCCCTCCCCTCCCCTGCCCCCAACCTACCCGCCTACCCTGTGTGTGATGGTCCCCTCCCTGTGCACAGGTGTTCTCATTGTTCATCACCCACCTATGAGTGAAAACATGCAGTGTTTGGTTTTCTGTTCTTGTGTCAGTATGCTGAGAATGATGGTTTCCAGATTCATCCATGTCCCTACAAAGGACATGAACTAATCCATTTTTATGGCTGCATAATATTCCATGGAGTATATGTGCCACATTTTCCTTGTCATGTCTATCATCAGTGGGTCAGTGGGCATTTGGGCTGGTTCCAAGTCTTTGCTATTGTAAATAGAGCTGCAATGAACATACCTGTGCTTGTGTCTTTATAACAGAATGGTTTATAATCCTTTGAGTATATACCCAGTAATAGGATTGCTGGGTCAAATGGAATTTCTATTGCTAGATCCTTGGGGAATCACCTCATTGTCTTCCACAATGGTTGAACTAATTTACACTCCTACCAACAGTGTAAAAGTGTTCCTATTTCTCCACATACTCTGCAGCATCTGTTGTCTCCAGATTTTTTGACGATCGCCATACTAAAAAGCATGAGATGGTATCTCAATGAAGTTTTGATTTGCATTTCTCTAATGACTAGTGATGATGAGCTTTTTGAAATATGTTTGTTGACCTCATATATGTCTTCTTTTGAAAAGCATCTGTTCACATCCTTCACCCACTTTTGAATGTTTTTTTTTTTTTCTTTTCTTGTATATCTGCTTTAGTTCTTTGTAGATTCTGGATATTAGCCCTTTATCAGATAGGTATCTTGCAACAATTTTTTCCCATTCTGTTGGTTGCCAGTTCACTCTAGTGATTGTTTCTTTTGCTTTGCAGAAACTCTTGCATTAAATTAGGTCCCATTTGTCTACTATGACTTTTATTGTCATCGTTTTGGTTTTTTAGTCATGAAGTCCTTGCCTATGCCTATGTCTTGAATGGTATTGTCTAGGTTTTCTTGTAGAGTTTTTATGGTGTTAGGTCTTATGTTTAAATCTTTGATCCATCTGGAGTTAATTTGAATGTAAGGTGTCAGGAAGGGGTCCAGTTTCAGCTTTCTGCTCATGGCTAGCCAGTTTTCCCAATACCATTTATTAAACAGGGACTCCTTTCCCCATTGCTTGTTTTTGTCAGGTTTGTCAAAGATCAAATCATTGTAGATGTGTGGCATTAAGTCTGAGGTCTCTGTTCTGTTCCTTTGGTCTATATCTCTGTTTTGATACCAGTACCATGCTGTTTTGATTACTGTAGCCTTGTAGTATAGTTTGAAGTCAGGTAGTGTGATGCCTCCAGCTTTGTCCTTTTTGCTTAGGATTGCCTTTGCTATGCAGGCTCTTTTTTGGTTCCAGATGAAGTTTAAGGTGTTTTTTTCCAGTTCTGTGAAGAAGGTCAATGGTAGCTTGATGGGGATAGCACTGACTCTATAAATTACTTTGAGCAGTATGGCCATTTTCTTCTTCCTAACCATGAGCATGGAATGTTTTTCCATGTTTTCATGTTGGAAAATATATCCTCTCAGAATAGTGTATGCGTTTTTATAGTAGTTCAGTGAATAAACATTTCAAATATCAATTCTTTGAATAGAAATACTTTGCAGTTTTTAAAAGAGTACTAGATGGTAAAAGCTCAAATATTTTAATTTTTTCTTGTATAAAAGCAGCAGTATTCGTATACATACTTTAAATTCGTTTACATCTCTTCTTACTGAATCTGTCAGGTAAACCAACCAGAGCTTTGTATGCTGTGTTACAGTCCCTTTCTCTATTTCACATTACTAATTGAAGCAATATCCTATTATTACAAACTTCTGCCATGAGAAGAACAAAAAAATTTGACAGTAGACACTTTAAACACTGCACAAAAATTCAAACTCTTTTGTTCTTCTGCCATGAGAAGAACAAAAAAATTTGACAGTAGACACTTTAAACACTGCACAAAAATTCAAACTCTTCCCAAACTTACGTGATACATAAGTTCTAGCCAGAGCAATCAGGCAAGAAAAAGAAATAAAGGGTATTCAATTAGGAAAGGAGGAAGTCAAATTGTCTCTATTTGCAGACATGATTGTATATTTAGAAGACACCATCATCTCAGCCCAAAATCTCCTGAAACTGATAAGCAACCTCAGAAAATCTCAGGATACAAAATCAACATGCAGAAATCACTTCCATTGCTATACACCAATAAGAGACAAACAGAGCCAAATCAAGAGTCAATTCCCATTCACAATTGCTACAAAGAGAATAAAATACCTAGGAATGCAACTAACAAAGGATGTAAAGGACCTCTTCTCGGAGACCTACAAACCACTGCTGAACGAAATAAGAGAGGACACAAACAGATGGAGAAACATTCCATACTCATGGTTAGGAAGAATCAATATTGTGGAAATGGCCATACTGCCCAAAGTAATTTATGAATTCAATGCTATCCCCATCACACTACCTATGACCCTCTTCACAGAACTGGAAAAAAACCACCTTAAACTCCTATGGAACCAAAAGAGAGTGTACCAAGTCAAAAAACAACAACAACAACAACAAAAACAAAACAAAAACAAAAACAAAAAACCCACAACAACAAAGTGGGAGGCATCACACTACCTGACTTCAAACTATAATACAAGTTTACAGTAATCAAAAGAACATGATTCTGGTACCAAAACAGAGATATAGACCAATGGAACAGAACAGATGCCTTGGAGGCAATGCCACACATCTACAACCATCTGATCTTTGACAAACCTGACAAAAACCAGCAATCAGGAAAGGATTTCCTGTTTAATAAATTGTGTTGGGAAAACTGTCTAGCCATGAGCAGAAGCAGAAACTGGACCCCTTCCTGACACCTTACACTAAAATTAACTCCAGATGGATTACAGATTTAAATATAAGACCTAACACTATAAAAACATTAGAAGAAAATGTAGACAAAACCATCCAGGACACAAGCATAGGCAAGGACTTCATGACTAAAACACCGAAAGCATTAGTAACAAAATCCAAAATAGACTAGTGGGACCTAATTAAACTCCAGAGCTCCTGCACACAAAAGAAACAATCATTAGAGTGAATCAGCAACCAACAGAATGGGAAAAAAATTGTTGCAATCTACCCATCTGACAAAGGGCTAATCCGGAATCTACAAAGAACTAAAACAGATTTACAAGAAAAAATCAAACAAACCCATTCAAAAGTCAGCGAAGGATATGAACAGACTCTTTTCAAAAGAAGGCATTTATGAGGCCAACAAACATATGAAAAAATGCTCATCATCACTAGTCATTAGAGAAATGCAAATCAAATCCACATTGAGATACCATCTCACACCAGTTAGAATGGCGATAATTAAGAAATCTGGAGACAACAGATGCTGGCGAGGATGTGGCGAAATAGGAACACCTTTACACTGTTGATGGGAGTATAAATTAGTTCAACCATTGTGGAAGATAGTGTGATGATTCCTCAAGGACCTAGAAATAGAAATTCCATTTGACCCAGCAATCCCATTACTGGGTATATATCCAAAGGATTATAAATTGTTCTATTATATTACACATGCACATGTATGTTCATTGCAGCACTGTTTACAATAGCAAAGACCTGGAACCAACCCAAATGCATATTGATGATAGACTGGACAAGGAAAATGTGGCACATATACACCATGGAATACTATGCAGCCATAAAAACAATGAGTTCATGTTCTTTGTAGAGACATGGATGAATCTGGAAACCATCATTCTTAGCAAACTGACACAAGAACAGAAAATCAAACACCACAGGTTCTCACTCATAGGTGTGTGTTGAACAGTGAGAACACATGGACACAGGGAGGGGAGCATCACACACTGGGGTCTGTTGGGGGGGACTAGGGGAGGGACAGTGGGAGGTACAGAGCTGGGGAGGGATAACATGGGGAGAAATGCAGATATAGGTGACAGGGATGCAGGCAGCACACCACATTGCCATGTATGTACCTACGCAACAATCCTACATGTTCTGTACATATACCCCAGAAACTAAAGTGCAATAAAATATATGTGTGTGTGTGTGTGTATATATATATATATATATATATATATATATAAATGTGTGTGTGTGTGTGTGTGT
>NW_022436985.1:5413760-5482239 GCF_009761245.1 Sapajus apella
TATATATATATATATATATATAAATGTGTGTGTGTGTATATATATATGTATATATACATATATATATACATATATATAGGCAAAAAGGTGATAAGGTAGCTACTGAAAAGTATGTTTATGGAGAAGAACTTGCAGATATATTTAGAAATTGAAGAGATTTAAGATTTTTCTTCCTGTAACAATTTACTCTATATTTTTAATATTACCTTCAACTTCCATAAAAAAGTGTGAGAATTGTTCTATACTACTATAAGTAAAATAATGTGTCCAGAAATCTATATGAAAAAATACTGTGAATATGATCCTCTTAGAAGGGTCAAACATAGTCAAATACATTTTGAAAATAAATAATGTAGTGTAGGCTGTCTTGTACAGAGTAAAAATTCATATGTTTAAGACAAATATTTACTCTGTTTTGAGATGAAAAATCATTTTACCTATCTGAATTGGCCTACATAAATATGTTGCTTGTAACTGAGCATTTTAGAACTTCTGTAAAATACTGTTTTAGTTCTAAAGTAAATTATTTCAGCTTGTGGAATATTTCAGGTAGGAAAATGGTAGTCTTCCAATATAAATCTCAGATGTCGTAGTTCATAACTCTGAACTCATTTGTAATTTTTTTCTTCTTCTTTATTACATGAACACACATTTAACTAGCATAAATGAAGATTTTATAGATATACACTGATTATTTTCTCAATATGTCCTATAAAATATACAGCTATTTCCAGGGAATTGCCATGCAAGGTATTTCGAAAGCATTGAGAAAACAGTGATTATTATAACTGAAGACTAGACAACTGTAAACGAGACATGAGTTTCCCTCAGGAGAATGGCAAATTTTCTGGCTATCCATTAGCTGCGATATGTATAGCAGCTAATTAACTGAGTCCATTGTACTCTATGTATATATGGACTCTCTCTATATATGTAGTATATATACAGTATAACAGATTCAGTTAATTTCATCTTTCAAATCTGTACCATAGTCACAGTCTTTGACTTTATATATGTCATATCCTTAAGAAAAATCAATTTCTGAATATTATTTTAGTAAGAACTTGCTAGAAAATAAGCCTTACACAAATGGTCAAAGTATGCTTGCCACTGTTTCATTCATACTAAGAAAAGAGCAATAATATTTTTAAACTTTATCATTTTTGTAGGTTATCTCTCTTAATCCTCATTTTACCAATGAGGAGACTTAGAATCAGAAAAATTAGATGAATTACCTAATCACATGCTTAAAACATACATGATATGAGACTTAAGTCTAAAACTCTTGGTTCCAAGGCCTGTAGTTTTTATCCTATATAAACTACATCTATGTTTAAAACTTAGTCCATTCTTGAGACAAAATATTCTCCTTTTGGAATAACATGTGCGAGGGAAAAAGAAATAATGAATGCCTTCAAACTGTGTTCTTAATTCATTTTCATAATAGTTTGATATCAACACATGGAATGTAGTCATCCTCTTTTGAAGAAAAAGAAACAAACACCAGCTGGAAAGAGCTAATAATTTAGAAATGAGTTGTGGGACATGTTAGAAGAGATGATAGAGTATGTACTGTGGCCTTTTAAACACAGCTTGAAAAATTAAGTAAAAGTCAAAATATGTCCATTAAGAATGTTTACTTACGGTAGTTGATATTAAGTAATTTACCATAGAGCTTGAATTTAAAAAAAAAAAAAGTCAAATTTGGAATAATTCTAATGCCTTGCTTATGTATGAGGACCCATAGTTGAAGTGTATGAAAGAAACATAAGTAGATTTCTAGGGATCTCCTACTATGATTATATATCTTAAGATTTCAAATTAAAACTCAAAAAATATTGTTTTTTGAATAAAAAAGGAGGCCAGTGTGGTGGCTCATGCCTGTGGTCCTAGCACTTCGGGAGGCAGAGGCAGGTGGATCACAAGGTCAGGAGTTTGAGACTAGCCTGGCCAATGTGGTGAAAGCCTGTCTCTACTGAAAATACAAAAATTGGCTGGGCATGGTGGCACATGCCTGTAGTGCCAGCTTCTTGGGAGGCTGAGGCAAGAAATCACTGGAACCTGGGAGGGAGAGGTTGCAGTGAGCCAAGATTCCACCACTGCACTCCAGCCTGGGTAACAGCACAAGACTCCAACTCAAAAAAAAAAAAACAAAAAAAACGAAGGAAACAAATATGCTTTCATTAACATAAGATAGAGAGCAAATTGGCAAAATATTTGTATTGGTGAATTCTGGTTTATTGGTGAATAGATTAATATTTACATTGACCTCAACATCCATTTCAGTGTTTTTTAAATTGTTATTTAATGATGAAGTAATCTGATACTACTTTCTTGACTCAGAGTTGGAATGAAATATGATACATATAAAAATGACAGGCCGGGCGCAGTGGCTCACGCCTGTAATCCCAGCACTTTGGGAGGATGAGGAGGGTGGATCACGAGGTCAAGAGATCGAGACCATCCCGGTCAACATGGTGAAACCCCGTCTCTACTAAAAAAAATACAAAAAATTAGCTGGGCAAGGTGGCGCGTGCCTGTAATCCCACATACTCAGGAGGCTGAGGCAGGAGAATTGCCTGAACCCGGGAGGTGGAGGTTGCGGTGAGCCGAGATCGCGCCATTGCCCTCCAGCCTGGGTAACAAGAGCGAAACTCCGACCCAAAAAAAAAAAAAAAAATTACAAGAATTCAAATAGATAGATAGATAGATAGATGATTGATTGATAGATAGATAGATAGATAGATAGATAGATAGATAGATAATGATATTTGTGTTGTTGAGATAAGGTTGCCCAGGCTGGTCTTGAACTTCTGAACTCAAGCAACTGCCTCCACCACCAGAGTAACTGGGATGAGAGGTGTGAGCCAGTAGGCCCTGCTTCCATAAATTTCTGAGGATGTTACTCTCTATTTAATTATGTTGTTTTCGATGTATCTTTGGCTATATTAAAGAGGTAGCTTTCCAAGCTTTAGGAAGCCAGGCCTGAGAGGCTCTGCTTTTTTTTTATAATCCCATATTAAATAAAAATAAAGAAACTAAGTCTCAGAAAATTTGAGTAAGTCATCCCAAAACTTGACTTGAACCTTGGACAAAACATATTAAACTTATGTAAGATTCTCCCTGAGATTTTGAGGCCAGCTAATCCCATCATATTTTATCACTGGCATCTTTGTTTACTGCCCAAAATGTATATCTCTTTAGCCATTCTTCAGCTCCTCGTTTTCTTTATATTTTTTCCTTTGACAAATACCTACCCTACCTTTATACAACACTAATTGTTCTCCACTCTGACCGTCTAATTCCATGGTAATCACATTTCATTAATATTTTCAACTCTTTTATAGAAGAATCTGGCTTTGATTAAATTCTAGCTTTCTCTAGAGGACCTTGCTCTTCCTGCAGTCCTTTCAACTGGAGATTTATTTTTCCACATCCTAGACCCTGTAACAACAGTTAACATTGCTTAGCTCCTTAAAAACAATGCCAAGTCACTACTTCTCCAATATGGAGTGAAATCATCTCTTCTGAATCCCTTGCCATTTAGCTGTCCTACCCTCTGATCCTTCTCATCACTGTCGCTGACTATCTCCTGGCTAAATTCATCATAATTCAGATAACTAAATTCATTTTATAAATTGAAACCTGGTTCAAAATCTTTCCCTCTGTCCCAAGTCCTACTATCATCCTGGGTTGACTTATCTACTTTAGTAACAACTCCATCTCATTTTTCTTAATCCCAATGTCTATACCTCCACTAAACCCAGGGCCAATGACAGGTCCCTGACATCTCCTATACTCTAAATGAGAAATTTTGAAATCTAATATCTAACTCTCTACACAGTCTTTACAGAACTTTCAAGACTCATTCTATTCCATCTATTCTTCAGCCACATTGAAACGTCCAGTCCCTAATCAGCAAGTCGATGGAGATTCCATTTTACAGAAATGGTGATAACTGACAGAGTAACAAGAGGTAAATTAACAATTCCCCATTTGAATACGTTATGTTTCTGAAGGCTATTGAAATCAAAGTCTGGAAATTAGGTTGACAATTAAATGTGTAGAAAATGGAGCTTAAGAGAAAGATGTCTGAATTGCAGACATATATTTGAGAGTCATCAAGTTATCTTTGGAAATTAAAAATCTGAGACACATTTAAAAAACATGGCCTAAATGGAAAGAAGAGGGTCTAGGACAGATCCCAGGACCAGAATGAAGATAAGCAGGGTGGGGTGACAGCCCAGTCAGGAGCAACACAGACCCAGGGGATTCCCAAGCCCAGCCAAGGGAAGCGGTGAGTGATTGTATGATCCCAGGAAGGCATATTTCTACTACACAGCTTTATAAACCATGAATCAGAAGGTCCCCTCATGGGCCCATGCCACCAGGGCCTTCACTCGGACACACTAAGCTGGGCAAAGTCTCAGAACAGCTGCTCAGACACATGCAGAGATTTAGGAGCTTTATGTACTCCAGCCCCAGGAACACTGGCAAGGGTGTCTGCAGCTCAAGCAAGGCAGAAGTCCTTCCTAGGAGGTCCCCTAGGATAGGGGCTGAATTTAGGGAGCTGAGCAGTGCCAGTCTGCAGGCCCCACTTCCAAGGCACCTCACAGGATGAGACCCACTGGCTTGGAATCCATACTAGCCACCAGCAACAGGGTAGAGCCTGCCTGAAAGGAGATGAGCCCTCTGGGGGAGAGCTCGGCCACCATATCTGCTATTTGATCCAATCAGCTATTCCAGCTTGTGGGCTTTGGTGAGTCCAAATGGTTTAGAAAAGGAAAGATCCCCACAGTGCAGCACAGCTGCTTTGCTAGAACGTGACTGGAGTGCTTCTGTAAGCAGGACCCTGATTGATTCCTTCTCACTGGGTGGGACCTCCCAGCTAGGGTCTCCAGCCATGCTGGCCTGCATAATATTCCACGGATACAGCTCTGATTTCTCTCTGGGCCAGAGTGCTTACAGGGAAGGGAAGATTGCCACCTTGGTTGTTTGGATAAATCAGCCATTCCAGCCTGCGGGCTTTGGAGAGTCCAAGCCAATCGGTACAGAGGTGGTTCCCCAGCATGGCAGGGCTGTTTTTCAAGACACATCCAGACGGCTTCTTAAAGGAGGACCCTGATCCATTCCTCCTCATGGGAGGGTCCTTGCAGCCAGAGACTCTGGCCACCCTGTCCATGTTCTACAGCCCACAAAATTCTAATTTTTTCTCTGGGAAGGAGTGTCTGGAGAACAATGGCAGTGGCCACCACTTTGGCTGTTCAAATATCTCAGTGGTCTAGACTGTTGGCCTTGGAGAGCCCAAATGATTTGGGACTGAAGGGATCCCTATGGTCTCCAGCCATCTCCTATAGCTGGGTTCAGGCTGGCAACAGGTCAATACCCCTTGTAATGGAGCTTCCAGAGGAAGGAACAGGCTGTCATATTTGCTGTTTCAAAGCCTTTAATATTGATACATCCAGGTATGGGGGATAAACAAGGTAACTAGGGTCTAGAGTGGACCACCAGCAATCCTAAAACAACAGAAAAACAAACAACAACAACAACAAAAAAAAAACACAAAAAGCCCATGTAAAAGTCAGCAACATCAAAGATCATAGGTAGATAAGCCCACAAAGATGAGAAACAACGATTGCAAAAACATTGAAAACTCAAAAAGCCAGAGTGCCCCTTTTCCTATAAATGACTGAACCACCTCTCCATCAAGGTCTCAGAACTGGACTGAGGCTGACATGGCTCAAATGACAGAATTAGGCTTCAAAATGCAGATGAAAACAAACTTTGCTGAGATAAAGGAGCATGTTGTAACCCAATGCAAATAACCTAAGCATCATGGTAAAACATTTCAGGGGCTGACAGGCAAAATGTCATAATATAGATGAACATAACCAACCTGATGGAGCTGAAAAACATACTACAAGAATTTCTCAATGCAATCACAAGTATTAATAGCAGAATAGACCAAGCGGAGGAAAGACTCTCTGATCTTGAAGACTATCTTTTTGAAATAAGACAGGCAGGCAAGAATAGAGAAAAATGAATGAACAAATCCTCCAGGAAATATGGGATTATTTAAAGACACAGAATCTATGACTGATTGGGGTACCTGAAAGAGATACAGAAAATGGAAACAATTTAACAAACATACTACAGGAGATTATCAGGAGAACCTACCCAACCTAGCAAGAAAGGCCAACATTCAAATTCAGGAAATGTAGAAAATCCCAGTAAGATACTCCGTGAGGAGATCATCCCAAAATACATAATCATCATATTCTCCCAGGTCAAAATGAAAGAAAAAATGTTAAGGGCAGCCGGAGAGAAAAGGCAGGTGACCTACAAAGAGAAGCCCATCAGACTAACAGTAGACCTCTCAGCAGAAACCCTACAAACCAAAGAGATAGGTGGCTTAATGCAACAATTTAAAGAAAAGAATTTCCAATCTAGAATTTCATATCTGGATGAACTAACCTTCATAAATGAAGGAGAGAAGATCCCTTTCATAAGAGAAAGAGATTGTTTTCAGAAAAGCAAATGTTGGGGGAATTTATTACCACCAGATTTGCGTTACAAGAGCTCCTGAAGGAGGCACTAAATATGGGAAGCAAAAACCATTACCATACACATGCACACAAAGACACCAAAGTGCAGACCAGTAACATTTTGTAGCAACCACATAAACATGTCTGCAAAATAACCAATTATAATAGCATTGTGATGTCAGGATCAAATACACACATAAAAATACCAACCTTAAATATAAATGGAATAAATGCCCCATTTAAAAGACAAAGAATGGCAACCTGGATACAGAACTAAGACCCAATGATAGGCTGTCTTCAAGATACTCATCTCATATACAGACACACATAGGCTTTGGAGAAAAGTACCCAGCAAAGGGAAAACAGAAAAAAGCAGGGAAACAGAAAAAACAATCCTAGTTTCTGATCAAAATATATTTAAACCAACAAAGATCAAAAACAGAAAAGAAGAGGATTACATAAAAGTAAAGGGTTCAATTCAACAAGAAGAGCAAACTATCTTAACATACATGCACCTACTACAGAAGCACCCAAATTCATAAAGCAAGTTCTTAGAGACTTTCAAAGAAACGTAGTGTAACACTTTCATACTCCACTGAAAATATTAGATCATTGAGACAGTAAATTTACAGATATTGAACACCTGAACTCAGCTCTGGATCAAGTGGACCTGATAGATATGTACAGAACTCTCTACCAAAAAACAACAGAATATAATTCTTCTCAGTATCACATGTCACTTACTCCAATATCAATCATATAATTGGAAGTAAAACACATCTCAGCAAATACAAGAGAACTGAAATCATAACAAACAGTCCCTCAGGTCACAGTGCAATAAAATTAGAACTCAAGATTAAGAAATTCCCTCAAAACCATACAACTACATGGAAATTGAACAACCTGCTCCTGAATTTTTGGGTAAATAATGAAATTAACACAGAATCAATAAGTTCTTTGAAACTAATGACAACAAAAAGACAACATACCAGATTCTTTGGGATGCAGCTAAAGCACTGTCAAGAAGGAAATTTATAGTACTAAATGCCCACATCAAAAAGCTAGAAAGATCTCAAATTGACTCTCCAACATTGCAACTAAAAGAACTGGAGAACCAAGAGCAAACAAACCCCAAAGGTAGCAGAAGACAAGAAACAATCAAGATCCAAGCAGAATTGAAAGTGATGGAGACATGAAAAACCCTTCAAAAAAATCAAATCCAGGAGCTGGTTTTTGAAGACATTAATTTAAAAAATAGACTGCTAGCTAGACTAATAAAGAAGAAAAGAAGATTCAAATAAACACAATCAGAAATGATAAGGGAGATATCACAACTGACTCCACAGAAATACAAACAAACATCAGAGAATACTATAAATATTCTGAGACATAAACTGGACAATCTAGAAGAAATGGACACATTCCTGGAAACGTACTGAACCAGGAAGAAATTAAATGCCTGAATAGGCCAATGATGAGTTCTGAAACTGAGGCAGCAATAAATAACCTAATAACCAATAAAAGCCCAGGATCAGATAGATTCATGGCTGATTTCTACCAGGTGTACAAAGAAGAGCCAGTACCATTCCTTCTTCTACTATTCCAATAGAAATGAAAAGGAATGACTCTTCCTTAACTTGTTCTATGAGGCCATAATCATTCTAATATCAAAACCTGGCAGAAATACAAGAAAAAACAAGAAAGCTTCAGGCCAATATCCTTGGTGAACATCTATGTGAAAATACCCAACAAAACACTTCTAAACAAAATCCAGTAGCACATCAAAAAGTTTATCTGCTATCATCAAGTAGGATGCAAGGCTGGTTCAACATACACAAATCCCCAGGATGCAAGGCTGGTTCAACATATACATATCAATAAATGTGATTAATCACATAAACAGAAATATAAACCAAATTCATGTGATTATCTCAATAGATGCAGAAAAGTCCTTCCATAAAATTTAACATCGGTTCTTGTTGAAAAAACTCTCAATAAACTAGTTATTGAAGGAACATACCTCAAAATAATAAGAGCCATATATGCCAAACCTGTAGCCAATAACATACTGGGTAGGCAAAAACCGGAAGCACTCCCCCTATAAAACTGGCACAAAAAAAGCTTGTCCTCTGTCAAGCCTGCTATTCAACATAGTACTGGAAGTTCTGGCCAGGGCAGTCAGGAAAAAGAAAGAAATAAAAATATTCAAATAGGAAGCTAGGAATTCAAAATATCTTTTTTGCAGATGACATAATGCTATATCTAGAAAACTGCATCATCGCAGTCAAAAAGCTACTTACATTGATACACAACATTAGTAGTCTCAAGATAAAAATCAATATGTCAAAATCAGTAGCATTTCTATATGCCAATGACAGACAAGCTGAGCACCAAATCACAAATGAACTCCCATTCACAATTGCCACCAACATAATAAAAATACCTAGGAATACAGATAACAAGGAAGTGAAGGATCTCTTCAAGCAGATCTATAAACCAGTATTCAAAGAAATCAGAATGACATAAACAATGGAAAAACATTTCATTCTCATGGATAGAAAGAACCAATATTGTGAAAATGGCCACATTGCTCAAAGCTATTTATAGATACAATGTTATTCCCATTAAACTCACACTGACATTCTTCACATAATTAGAAAAAGATATTTTAAAATTCATAGGAGCCGAAAGGAGCCTGAGTAACCAAGATAATCCTAAGGATAAAGAACAAATCTGAAGGCTTAATGATACTTGACTTCAAACTATGCTGCAAGGCTACAGTAACCACAACAGAATGGTACCGGTACAGAAACAGACACATAGGCAAATGAAACAGAATAGAGAACCGAGAAATAAGACTGCACAACTACAACCATCTTATCTTTGATAAAGGACAAAAACAAGGAATAGGTGTAAGATTCCCTGTTTAGTAAATGGTGCCCCGAGAACTAGCTAGCAATATGCAGAAAACTGAAACTGGACCCCTTCCTTACACCACATACAAAAATCAACTTAAGATGGATTAAAGGTTTAAATGTAAAACTAAAAACTAAACAAACCCTTGAAGAAAATCTAGGCAATCCCATTCAGGATATAGGCATAGGCAAAGATTTCATAACAAAAATATCAAAAGTTATTGCAACAAAAGCAAAAAAATACGACAAATGGGATCTAATTAAACCAAAGAGCTTCTGCACAGCAAAATAACGTATCAACAGGGTAAAAATACCACCTACAGAATGGCAGAAAAATTTTGCAATTTGTCCATCTGACAAAGGTCTAATATCTGGCATCTATAAGAAACTTAAACTTACAAGAAAAAAATTTAAAGTGGGCATTGAACATTAACACACTTCTCAAAAGCAGGCATACATGCCGCCAAAAAACATGAAAAAGTGTCAGCATCACTGTTTATTAGAGAAATACAAATCAAAATGACAATGAGATACCATCTTACACCACTGAGAATGGATATTATTAAAAAGTCAATAAACAACAGATGCTGGCAAGGTTGTGGAGAAAAAGGAATGCTTTTACAATATTGGTAAGAGTATAAGTTAGTGCAACCCTTGTGGAAGACAATGTGGTGATTCCTCAAAGACCTAGAGACAGAAATACCATTTGACCCAACACTGTCAGTACTGGCTATGTACCTGAAGGAATATAAATCATTTTATTATGAAGATACATGCACACAAATGTTCATTGCAGCACTATTCACAATAGCAACAGATATGGAATCAACCTAAAGACCTATCAGTGTTAGACAGGATAAAGAAAATTTGGTACATATACACCATAGAATAGTATGCAGTCATCAAAATGAATGAGATCATGTTATTTTCCTGGACATGGATAGAGCTAGAGGCCATTATCCTTAGCAAACTAATTCAGGAACAGAGAACCAAATACCACGTATTCCCACTTATAAGTGGGAGTCAAATGATAAGCACACATGGACGCATTTTGGGTAACAAGATAAACTGTGGCTTTTTGGAGGGTGTGGGATAGGAGGAGAGAGAATAGCTAATGGATGTTGGGCTTAATGCCTGGGTGATGAGATGATCTGTTCAGCAAACCACCATGGCACATGTTTACTTATGTAACAAGCCTGAACATCTTGCACATGTACTATTTAACTTAAAAATTGGAAAATTTAAAAAAAGAAAGAAAATGTGGTACATATATATCATGGAATACTATGCAGCCATAATAAACAACGAGGTAATGTTATTTGCAGAAATACGGATGGAGCTGGAGGCCATTATCAATAGCAAACTAATACAGGAAGAGAAAACAAAATATAGGATGTTCTCACTTATAAGTGGAAGCTAAATTATGAGAACACATGAACACATGGAGGGGAACAACAGTAACTGGGTCTTACTGGAGGGTGGAGGATGGAAAAAGGGAGAGGACCAAAAAAAATAACTAATGCACTATCCTTAATACCAGGGTGACAAAATAATCTGTGTAACAAACCCCCATGATACAAGTTTATCTATATAACAAACCTGCAAATGTACCCATGAACTTGAAATAAAACTGAAAAAAAATTGTATTTTAATGAAATTTTGTACTTCAAGTTCTGACAAAATGACAAACTAGTAGAGTTCGTTATTCCCTCCACCAAAATGAAATATTCGGAAACTTCAGAAGAATAAAGGTAGCACATATCTGAAGAACCAACAAAAAATCTCAGAGAAACTGTGGGCAGACAACAGATTGTTGTAAAATGTTGTTAATATATCAGGGCAGCCCTGAATGGCATCTCATTACACCTGCAGAAACAAACAAAATCCTCACAGGGCTTATTGAGTCTTCTGTAATCAGATCCTAGTATTCAGTCTCTTTCTCACTGACATCCTGTTACCAAAGTCTTTTTGTTGCTCCTACAATACAAAAAGCATGTTTCCATCTCAGCAGTCTTGATCTTGTTATACTTTCTACTTGTAATGCTCTTTCTCTTACAGAAAACACAGCTTCTTCCTCAACTGCTTCAGATTTTTCTCACCTTCTAAGTGAGACCCTCCTGGATCACCCTGTTTAAAACTGCAGCCTCTGCCTCCATTCCCTTTCTGCCATTCCTGATTTATTTTGCTTCATAGTTTATATGGCCATCTGACACACTACATATCTTAACTGTATATCTCTTTTTTATTGTTTCCTTCTCTTTAAAATGCATTTTCCATGAGGGTAAGGGGTTTTGTTTGCTGTGTTAAGTCTAAATTACCAGTGCAAAGAAATGTGCATATTGCATATTAGGTAAGCAGTAAAAGTTCATTGAATAAATAGATAAAATATGATTATATAATTAAATGTTTGAAATATAGCACCAATAATAAAATTAATAGTGTAATAAGACTTCTAAAGAATATTTAAACTATGTATACCAAGTTATTGAGTCAAAATTGTTGACAAGAGATCATCAGCTTTATCTGCCTTTGACTTCACCTTGTAGATGCTTTTATAAATCACTAAATATTTGAAAAGAATGTTCTGAAAAGCTGCAGGCTATAGTGCCCTATTTTCCCGATGAAATTTTGTTTTATTTCTCTAAATGCAATTAAAGATTTATTAGAGCAAATATTTAACTAATTCTAAATAGCCTTCTTGAATTAAGATATAACTAAGCGGCAGAAATAATCACAGTTCAGTAATGCCATAGATATTCAAATATTTCATGAATCTAAGCAAGCACATTTTTTCTGTTGAAGTTCCAAATGTAAGCCTAGCAGTTATAAAACTCAGAAATAAGAAAAACCACTGTGTGGATAAATCATTTATTTGTAGTAGAAAACAATGTATTCTATTATTTGAGAAGAATATATAAATTTTGAAGTTTAAAAAGTCAGAATTATAAAGGAATTTAAAAAAGAAGAAATGACATCATTAGACAGCTTGCTAATGTCAACTGGAGGTTATTTGATCCAATAAGTTTTGATGGTATTTCAGGTTATTTCATATATAAACTAATGTCAACATATTACTTTTGTGTAATACTTTTTTTTTTTTGCAAATGAAGTAGTAAACAATCAAATACAAATTGGATTATTTTTTAACTTTTAAGGTATAACTATTTAAAAAATGATACTAACTGAATAAAACCTCTGACAGGTAAGTGAATGAAAGGTACAATGTTAATCACAGTGAAATAAATCTCCAGATTGGGCAGCTCTTTAGAAATGAGGATATAAGATTCAAAAGCATTTATAGTGAGTTTTCTTACCCAACCATTGCAGTGAAAATCATTCACAACTGAGTACCAGCATTTCACATACTAGCTATACTTTGAGTGAAACTCTATAATATCTGCTGAAAATGTACCATCTTTTACACATTTTAGCTCCATTTATTTCTATTTTTCATAGTTACATAGAAATTCTTCTAATTATTTGCTTTCAGTGTGAATAAAACAATGTATGTACTGACCCTTTACATAGTGTCTATTAGTTATCACTCTACAGTAATAGCATAATTTCTTCACTCATTCTCTAGAAATATATCTCAATGTACAGTCAGGAACATAGAGAGACAAGAAAATTTCTCAACATGTTGTTTGTAAAACAGAGAAACTTCCTGTAGCTTTTCTGCCATTGCGAAGGAGGCATGCCAGCTGTTGTCAGGAGAATGAATAGATCCAGTCAGGCTTAACATGCATCCTGTTGTCCAAAACTGTGTTCACTGGATATGCTGTCAACAAATTTTCTGGTCCCCCTTTTTTTGTTGTTGGCAAACTTTATTTTATTCCTCTAAATGCAATTATAGAGTTACATGCTATGCAGAATAATGACTCTGTGGCATCATTTTCCATCTTAAAAAAAAAAAACAAATATTTCCATATTGAATTTAATAATAAGGATTTTTAGCTTTTTCTATGCTTGAAAATCATGATATTTTGAGATGCTGTCCCTTGAGTAGTTTTTACTTTTATTTTAACATGCATTTCACATATCTCCCTAAATTAATTAAATACTTCACCAAAAAATTTGCACCAGCTTCTAGGCATATCTACACAGTTTATTGAAACTTCTTAGGCTTTCAAAACCATAAATGGTCAGCAAAGAGCACATGAACTTCCAGTTTCCAAATACTCCTAGCTTACAAACAGAGATTGTGTAAGTAAACTCAACCAATCTGATACTTGATTTCTTCCTTGTGATATCCTGAGGAGAGCACCACACAGTGCCAGACTTCTAGCATAAAAAATTGTTAATTAATAAATATATGCTATTTTAAATTGCTATGTTTGTGGCAATTTGTTACACAGCAATAGCAAACCAATACACTCAATTATAAGCACTCTTTAAAGTATGAACAGTAATAAATTATTCACCAGTATCAGAGCAACTAGTACTGGGCCTATACAACATGGGAGAATAAGATTTGTTAATTTCTTTCTTTTCTTCAGCACACACCATAGGAGTATGCACATATGCTAGGCACTGTATCACTCAATTAGGAACCAGTAGCAGAAACTGAAGTCAGATACCAGTCTTGAAGAGATTATAGTCTAGCTATAGAAATTGATGGATGGATGGATGGATAGAATTTTATGAATAGCTAGATAGACAGCAGTTTAATAGTTTAAGTGCTGTAATCAAGAAATTGTGTTAAAGAAAAAAGATAGATAGAAATTTATGAATAGTTAGCAGTTTAATAGCTTAAGTGCTATAATCAAGAAATTGTATTAAAGAAAAAAACTGCAATTGTGAAATCTTTAAAATATTTGTTCTGTGAGATATAATAGTTTGATTTTCTTATGTTGTCATATAACATGGGAATATGTATAAAGCTTCTAGCTCCTAGCAAGCATATGAATTCAGTAAACTGAAAATATACTAAGAAAAAATAATATGAATTGACAGTCATGATTCACATATTTTTATAATGTTTGTATTATTTCCAGCCTGGGTACTTTTCTTGTAAAGAAACATCATTTTCAGAGAATTTCCTCACTGATTTATCACCAAAAAACTAATAATTTTCTAATACAACATATTATCAAAATTCATATACGAAAGTAATAAGTAACATAACTAGCATTTAAAGATGAAAAATTAGGACCCAGAAGTGTGAGGTAATTTGTCAAAACTATATGCTTTGTGAAAGCCATTCCTACATTTGTAGTTAAAATTAAGCTGAGATCCAGGTACAGAAGCTAATCATTCTAAAGCCAGTATTATAATGATGATCACTTGATAGAGCATGCATGAATATGCTCTTTCTGGCATGAGCTACTTCCCATGCTTTTGATGAACAGACCTACAAACTACACTGACGATACAGGGCATATTTCAGAACTAAAAAGAAAAAATATATTTGTCCTTGTAGCAGGAATCATGAATTTTAAGATGCCATCACCTCTCATCTGGATATTATCAAGTGCTCTATTTGCACTTGTTTAAGTGTCTATCAAACTTGATTTGTACTAATGTAATGCTTATAATATTTCTTCTCCATTAATAAGCTTATCCTTCAAAGGCAACAATTTTTTTTAAATCAGATTTCATACCTCATATTTATGTGTACATACAAGTCATTAATTAATTTTATTACATTAAATTCATATGTGCATGACTTTAGTATAGTAAAAGCCTTATTTAATATAAATTTTTATTTTGTTCGATTCTTAGTTTTATTTTTCCCATGTGGATGAAAATATAAATATTAAATGACGTAGATTCTTATTTCATTTGGTGTATAAACTAGAACTAAGAGTAAGACAGATCCATAAGTTTCCAAATATGTAACAAAACGTGACATAATCCTTGCATTTGAATTAAATATTAAGATTAAAAGGGATTCAGAATTTATGAATAGATCAAAGAATGTTATGTGGAAGAATATCATTTCAGTAGAACCTTGAAGGATAAGTAGAATTAAGACATGTAAAGAGTAGAGAAGGGACAAATTGAGAAAGGAACAAAGTAAGTCATGAAAGTAGATAATCCATGGAGTATGCACTGATAGGTATTTCCTTTAGCTGAATACTAGGTTCATGAGAAGGTGTAGAGAGAAGTAAAGGTAATTAAGTAGGTTAGAGCTAGAAGGAAGATAAAGAAAAATATCTAATTTGACACAAATATTTACGATATAATTAACTTGACATTAATCTCAAAAATAAAAAAAAAATATCTGAGTTGACTGGCGTTCCTCAATCATATACTGAAAATCTGGTAAGGAAAGAAACTTGTAATACTGAGACAATATAGTAGGCAGTCATTAAAGAATAAAAAAGAAAGAAGCATGAAGTGTTTCTAGTAGAAATGTATTCAGAAGGAGGGTGGTAAAATTAGAATTATACATAATTCTCTCCTGCTATTTTTGTAAGGGACGATAGCAGCTCTTAGAGAAAAAAATAGTAATATTATTAGGCTTGGTAGAAATTTTCACTCCTTAAAAGCATAAAATCAATTTTCTAGCTCAGAGATTCTTTAGTTTACATATTATGCACACATTACTGAGGCGGAAAAGTTAATAACCCTACTAGCTCCTGAAGGATACCACAAACAAGTAATGGAGGGGAAAAGAGCTTCTAGTTAACAACATAGAGAACTCATTCCATTCCTTAGTGGCTTCTCATTTTCCAAACTTTCTAAAAGCTTAACTAATATTATTAGCACATAATCCTAACAACCATTAAGCCTTTTTTTTTAAACCATTAATCTAGAAATGAGGAGCACAGTGGAGAGATTACTATTTAATCCTTCCCCAAATCACTCTGATAATACTTATTCCACAAAGCCCACTGACACTTAGGAGGCAGTATCAATGTCATGGGAAAAAGATTCTATCAAATACACAGCTGAGTCAAAAAGAAAAAGAGTTGGCCTGAGTAATTTAGATGCATAAATAATATACCTACATTACTTACTATTGATAAATATAAGACTGTAAAGTGATTCCATAGTAAAATTTCATATTAAAAGGCAACTATATATGAGAACTGTTAGCATCAGGGCATTCTGCCAGGCATTTTATATTTGTATGTAAAATGATCACATATTTTAACATATTCTTCATAAAGACATATTAATTTTGTACTAAAATTTTGTGAGGTAGGGATCATAGATAAGGAAATTGTGGTTTGCAGAGCCAAGATTCAAATTCAGGTTGGACTCCAAAGCTTAGGTTCTTCTCATTATATTCATTGCTTGTCTATGTTCCTTCATGTTTCTAGGTCTGGACTACTGGGCACAGGGGGCATAGCAGCTCCTCACTGACCTGTGTGTGGGGACTGTACTAAAGCAGACAACACAGAAAAGTGGGAATTGACTGTTACTATTGTTTGGAATACAATTTATCAAAATGTTTATAGTAAAATTCAATGTTTGTGTAAACTGCAATGAAGCACCTAGCATTAGGTTAGTTGTGAAGTTATTTTACTTACCCTCAAACAGAGAAAAAGTTCTTATATTCACTTGTGGTCTGGGATTGTACTAATTA
Organism: Sapajus apella; assembly: GCF_009761245.1. Classification (NCBI taxonomy): domain Eukaryota; kingdom Metazoa; phylum Chordata; class Mammalia; order Primates; family Cebidae; genus Sapajus; species Sapajus apella. The sequence continues at coordinate 5,430,755 of NW_022436985.1, forward strand.
GCACTGGAAATTATTAGATTATTACAATATCATTTAAATGTCACCCTGTGCCCATTAACCTTGGGGAAAATCAGAATAATATTATCTATGGCACACAGAGAAGTGCATAAACTGAACTTTGTTCTTTATTGCAATGGCCTCAGTCTAAAAAAACTGAACTTGTTCTTTTCAAGGAGATTTCATGTTGTTACAGAGGAGAGAACTAACAAATTAAGCCCTCCAGGAAGGAGTGGATCATTAGACTAATTGTGAGAAATGGGTTCAAAAGCAAAAAGAATCATCTTTCAAAACTAGGATCCAAAATTTCTCAGAGATAAAGAGTATATATCTGGCTAAAAGAAAGTTATTTATTTGCATATTTGAGTGTGCCTATTAAAGAGAATCCACTATTTGAGGAACCCTCCCTTCATGCAATTTTACAAATATCTTGAATTATCAAACTGTCACAGTCGCAGCACCACCAGAGCAGTGTGATCTTCTGGTATGCATTAGCAGTAACAATAATGACAACCAGTTTCAGTATGGGAAATAACTGAGGTTGGACATATTTATGAAATTACATAGACAACCCTACAATGCACCAACTCTCAAATGTATAATGTGAGAGAATAATGACATGGGACATTCAGCATTAGAACTAATATTAAAAAAAAAAAAAAAACCTTTTGTCAATGAATCTAAAAGCTGTATATCTTCTACATCAGAAATGCTGAAAGTAAACTAAACAATGTAGCCACACTATAAAGCATTACTCAAGAAGAAATAGTCTATCCCACACCTAGCATGTGCAAGATTGTACTTAATATTTAAAATATGAACACAATATATTTCCTACATTTTAGAAGAAAACACACTAAACTGCATAAAACAATTGAATGTCAGGTCCCGAGAAGAAACAATGTAAAAGAAGCATATTTTGGAATACCTACTGGTATGAAACATTTCTTTTTGCCAAATGCAGGAACAGAAGCTTAAAGCAATTTAAGTAAATGTAATGAGATTTTTTATTAAGCTATGGAAGGAAGGTTTAAACCCAAGTCTGTCTGGCCCCCCAACCTATATGTTTTTACATTTCTCAGGCATTTATCAAAGTGTATTTTTCAAGAAGGTTATTACATTAAATAAAGATGCAATTCTTGTAGAAGTTTAAGAAATGTTCAGTTTTAAAAAGTTGAACCAATTTCTTCATTTAATCAAGTATTTTTCAAAGACTTCCATACATCAATATATTTTTAAAGTCTTCAACATTCCCTTTCAAATAAGGATATTAGAAAGATATTTTGGGAAAGACTGTGCTATACTCTGCTTTCTCTTCCACAAGGTATAGGCAATATTCAAAAAGATTTCAAAGGAGGGTATGATTCACCTAAAGTAGATTAAAAAATTAGAAAGCAGCCAGGAACGGTGGCTCATGCCTGTCATCCCAGCACTTTGGGAGGCCGAGGCAGGTGGATCACCTGAGGTCAGGAGTTTGAGACCAGCCTGACCAACATGGTGAAAACCCCATCTCTACTAAAAATACAAAAAATTAGCCGGATACAGCTACGCGGGAGACTAGGGCAGGAGAATCGCTTGGACCTTGTAGGCAGAGATTGCAGTGAGATGAGATCATGCCATTGTTCTCTAGCTTATGCGATGAGAGAAAGACTCTGTCTCAAAAAAAAAAAGAAAAAAGAAAAAAAAAAGAGAAAAAATAATAAAAAGAAAAAGAAAGCTTTATGTAGAAGGCGGATTTCAACAAGGCCTGGAAAAATCAGTAGGATGTAAATGAGAAAAGAGAGGATGTTCCAGGCAGGTAAATGAATCTAACCAAAATCACAGCGGTGGCAATGAACACCATATCTTTGTGAAGCAATTATCAATAAAGGATTAAACAATATTTTTAGGGACTTTAGTATTATGCAGTTCATCCCCAATGTAATATTCAGTTTCTCCCCTTGCTTAACGTTCAGGGCATGGTCTGGGGAAAAGAAAAAAAAATATGATTGCTTTATAACAGTGTAGCCATATGAAAGGCTTCAAAAGAGAGAGGAATAGAATTGTTGCTCATTGGCCTCATAATAAAATCCACCTGGCATCTGCCGATCCTCTGCCATGCTAAGTATGTAGGATGGGAAGAGAGGAAAGGGGTCCTAATTGGAGGCAGCCTCAGAAGCATGTAAGAATTTGATTTGGGACTTCATATAGGTCCACACTATGAATCCATCTGCATCTCATCAAGCAGGCTCCCCTCTACTTTCTTCTGCACATTTATCTTTCCTCAAGATGGCACTATTTTTGTATTATGCAATATGGAGGAGATCTGTCCCTCATTTAGGCCTCCTAAAATGTCACTTCCTTCAAATATCTTATTTGTATAGTAATGATAGAAAGCCAAAGGTATTCTAATAATACAGATGTTAGGAAAATGTAAACAAAATTCCTTTGAGAGTAAATTAAGAATTATAGCGATTTCTATTGTGACTTTTGAATAAATTATAAAAAGCTTAACTTTGGTAAAAATTAAAATTAATTATTAGGCAATGACTATATCTCTTTACATTCATGAGCACTTTGAAATCCTGAGTTATGATTTGGTCTCAGGTTTTCAGTAACTGCTAACAGCTTATCTTCTTAATTGTATACAAACCTGTCACTTGAGTGCAACCATAGTTGACAATTTAGAAAAGGGGAGCTGTTTTGTGTTTTAATATGTAAATTTGTAATTGCTTATATGGAGAGATTTGATGTTTCCTCTGTTTATGTATAGACAGTAGCCTTAATGGGATTTTCTTCCCTGTAAGTTTGATAACTGACTCAGACATTTCTTTGACTGTGGAAAACAATAAAGTGGCAAAATCAATTAAAATAATAAATAATAAAGTTTGAGCATGTTGAACCCAAAAATCCAAAATCTCAAATTGTTCCAAAATCTGAAATTTTTTCAGCACCAACAGGATGCTCAAAGAAAGTACTCATTGGAGCATTTGGATTAGGAATACTGAACCTAAGTATAATGAAAATATCCCACAATCTGAAAAAATCCAAAATCTGAAACACTTTTTGCCCCAAGAATTTCGAATAAGGAATACTCCATCTGTAATTAGAAGAAAAAGTATCTTTCTCAGATGTACAGACTGGATTTTCTATCAATAACCAGTTTATCAATATTTGATAGTCTGATGTTTGTAAAGCAACTCTACAAATTATATACTCTTTAAAAGTACATATCAGTAAATGCTATATAACATAAATAACTATGAAAGTATTTAAGTATATTTATCAAATCGTTGATACATAATAAAATTAAATTAAGCAAAATAGGAATAGTTTACTTTTAGGTTATAGGAATTGGCATAAATAATGAACAGGTGGCTGGGCACGGTGGCTCACACCTGTAATCCCAGACCAAGGCAGGCAGATCTCCTGGGGTCCGGAGTTCGAGACCAGCCTGAACAACATGGAGAAACTCCACCTCTATTAAAAAAAAAAAAAAAAAAATTAGCCGGGCATGGTGGTGCAGTCCTGTAATCCCAGCTACTCCGGAGGCTGAGGCAGGAGAATAGCTTGATCCTGGGGGGTGGAGGTTGCATTGAGCCAGGATTGCACCATTGCACTTCAGCCTGGTCAACAGGCAAAACTCCATCTCAAATAACAAAAACAATAATAATAATAATAATAATGAACTGGCAAACTGTTCAGAGAAGTGTTCATAAAGTAAGGTACCTATAAATTATGCTGAAAAGCGGAAGAGTTAATAGTGAAAAAATACGGAACAGGTTTCCAGCCACAGTAAATTTATTAAATGTTTGACTCAGCTTTTAAGAGATATAAAACCAGTCATTGTCTCATGTTTTGTTGACCTCAGCCACAAATACATCTGAAACCAGTTGCTCTGAGGGCACCATTGGCTCTAGTAATGAAGTTATTATTTTCATTTATCTTACAAAAAATGTTTATTAAATATACCCTCAGTGCAAAGCTCAGTGCTGGACACTGGAAATACAATGCCTTGCAAAACATGATCTAGTGGTTCACAGATAGATAACCCTGTCATAACAGGCAGCATCTGTTGGTGCCTTTGAAAAAAGCACAACAAAACAAAGAAATATTGAAGAGATTAGAGGTAGAAAGAATAAAACCAGCTAGGCTCACCAGGGATGTTTTATTGGAGCAGGAAGGATTTGAGCAAGTACTTGAAGAAAGTGTTATATTTTTAAAGAATGAAAGGTAGAGTGAATTTCAGGTGGAATGAATTTCAAGTGGATTAAAAGCTTCTTGCATTTACTGTAAGAAAAATAGTGCTTCTTTGTCTATGAAAAGAAAAATACTGCAATTTCTCAACAACATTTATAAAAGTTAAATTTAAAGAAGTTTGGCCTTTAAAAAAGGTGAATAGGATAGTACTGAAGTTTTTTGATTAGGATAATGACATTAACAAAAAGCATTTTCATCCCCATGATTATAACCTCAATCAATGTCACCATCATCTCTTACATGAACATGAATATACCTTTCTAATTGACCTTATTTTACTCTTCTGAACTCCCCATCTAAGTGTCTATATATCATGGCATTATAAAAATGATGAGGTTTCATAAGATAACCTCTATGATATTCAACCTCCCCTCAGAGGAACAGCGTTACCCAATTTCAAGCATTTGAGAGAGGACGTGCCAAATATAAAAAACTTCATTGGCTCCAAAAATAGAATGAAAGAATCTTACAGGCTGTGATTTTTAACTCCATTCTCAGATTTGTGATGACAAGGCATAGACTAAGTAAATAAAATTAAAAATTATTCTGGCCCTGTGATTCTATGCAAAGTATCTGCAGAAAATTTCAATGATGACAAGATTTCAAGGTTTTTTAAAGTGTAGTAAGTATGCATGTACTTAAAGTGAATATTTACATTATGGATTTACTTCAGCTACTTAGGTGTAGCTTTTAGCATTTCACTTGATGCCTCTGTGCTTCAGTTTAATTAGATACATAGTACGAACCTAGGACTAAAGGATGTCCAAGGCCAGCTATAAATCTATGATGCCGTATATAAATATATATCTCTATTCACTAGAAGTATAGAAAACTGAAATTTTGGTTCATAAGATACATATATTTTTGCAGTAGGCAAAGTATTAAAATATTTTATACAAAAATATAAGGTTTTATTTGGTTGCAATTTACTTCCATTTTAGAAGAAAAACGTGTCAGGAATACTGAGAAGTTAAATTCATGTTATATTTATAGATCCATGCATGATTTTCTGTCTTTAATATCACTTATTTCCTGTTTCCTGATCAAAAAAGCCAATGTCATAACTAGCCTAAAAATAAAATATCAAAACATTATAAAATTAAAATTTTGAAATAAATTATTTTATTTAATATATTTTAAATATGAAATTTTATGTTTACAGTGTCTATAGTAGATTTTTAAAAATCTGGTTACTTATGTAGGAAATACAAATGAATATTTGCATTTAAAACATAAAGTTATATATAATTTTGTTAATATTTTAAACTTTTACTGCTGGAAATTTTTCATAAATTTTTGCAAACAAAAGCCAAGAAGGGGCAAAAAAGAACACTTCCACAAGTCTTATTTTTTCTTATGGTTCCTCCTTATCAAATTAAAATTGTAACTCACTTTCTCTGTTGGACAATGTATGTTTCATGAATTAAAACTAAAAAGTAAAATACCCTCATTAGTAAGAGCTTAGGATTTTATTATACTAGGATATTACATGAGTGGTAGGCAGCATGTAAAATCGTTTCTTATGATCCCACCTCCTAGGATACATGTCCTTGTGTAATTCCCTCGCCTCGAGCCTATTCATTTACATCTAATAATTAGAATATGGCAAATTAACTTCTTGGGCTTGTTTACACTAACTAGGGAGACTGTTGCCATGTTGTGAACTCCCCTGTGGAGAGGCCCACAAGACAAACAAGTGGTCTCCAGCCAGCAGATGTCAAGGACTTGAACCAAGTAAGTGGGCTTACAATTGGATAGTCACAAATGTGAGCATTAAGATGACTACAATCCTGGTTGACAACTTGAAGGCAGTCTTGGGAAGGACCCTGAGCACTAGTCATCCAGCACCCAGATTCCTAACCCACAAAAACTATGAGCTAGTATATGTTTAATGTTTTAAGCCATTAAGTTTTGGGGTAATTTATTATATAACAGTTGTTAACTAATACACTGCAAAAAATAACAATAAATGATCCAATGAAAATTAGCTTAAATTGCCTTTGATGTCAAATAGAAAAATTTAATTAACTGGGATAATGTTCTAAAGTTTTGAAAGGCAAATTATTTATAGTTTATATAACTAAAATTTGATTTCAGATTTTAAATTAAGCCATTTTTTTTTGATCTGGTGAAGGAAGAATCAACCTTTGACCACATAAAGTAGGATATACTGGGTATATATCCAAAGGATTATAAATTGTTCTATTATAAGGACACATGCACACGTATGTTCATTGCAGCACTGTTTACAATAGCAAAGACTTGGAACCAGCCCAAATGCCCATCCATGATAGACTGGACAGCAGAAATGTGGCACATATACACCATGGAATACTATGTGGCCATAAAAAGCGATGAGTTTATGGCCTTTGTAGGGACATGGATGAATCTGGAAACCATCATTCTCAGCAAATTGACACAAGAACAGAAAATCAAACACTTCATGTTCTCACTCATAGGCGGGTGTTGAACAATGAGAACATATGGACACAGGGCAGGGAGCATCACACACTGAAGTCTGTAGGGGGGGACTAAGGGAGGGACAGTGGGGGTTAGGGAGTTGGGGAGGGATAACATGGGGAGAAATGCCAGATATAGGTGACGGGGATGGAGGCAGCAAACCACATTGCCATGTGTGTACCTATGCAACAGTCCTGCATGTTCTTCACATGTACCCCAGAACCTAAAACGCAATAAAATATATATTTTTTAGAAATTGGCATTATACTTTGGAAAGTCCTTAGCTTCTATGGGGGCCTTTTTCCTTTTCCTTTTGTTATTAGAATTTGATGGCTTTTCAAGGAAGTTCTGCTCAAGTTGTTTCTGTACCAGTGGCCCTCTTTTTCATCTTAGGACACAGGCTGTCCACAACTGAGCCTTCCCCGATGGTTCAGTTTTCCCTGGAGATCACATCTCAGGTTAGATTTGGGTCTCCTTCAGGGCCCACTGTCATGGGTCAGAGAAGCCAAAGAATGTAAATTATTCAAGGAAGTAGGGAAAAAGTATATGTCCTTGTAATCTAGGAATTCTCTGAAAGTCATCCGTGAGTATCATCTGCCAGATAATTTAGAGCTCACTGTGGCAGCCTCTAACAACTGAGGTAAAAATGAGGAGGGTGAAATACAAACTTTTATAGGGAAAAAGAAATCAAAATAATGAAAAAGCTTCACAGAATTGAGGAGCATCTGTGGTCCAATATGCAACATTACACCCCTGAAATTTGAAGATAACTCCATCCTCAATATGGCTTGGAAGCCAAATTTGAAAAGACAGGAAATGTGAAAAGCTGTCTTTACTTCTGACAAACCACAGATGAGAAGTTAAAAAGCCTCAAGAACATGCCAAAATGCAATTAAGTAAATTTCATCCCAATATTTTAGGAAGTTTTTCTCTATTTTTCTTCATTGCCAGACCCCTAGAAGATATGATGTATGCCAGCTGCCTTCATTTTTCTCACCATCTCTTCCTTCCATTCCTTTTGCAATCTGGTATCATCTTGAACACTACTGAGATAGATTTTCACTATCCTCAATGAAATTGAAGTTAAGGTTCTTTCTCTCCTAAGTATTACTTGAAATATTTGTAGCATTGACTCTTAAATAAGTTCTTTCATACCAGTATATTCTCTTCCCTTCACAGTTTCATATGATCTAAATCATCCTCCTACAGCTCTACATACAATTAGTGCAACTTTACTTCAACACAAATGCTAACTGTAGATAACTCTCATGGGTTAATAAGACCTTTATATTCACTCAGTGAGGGAAGCTGCCTTCCATACTGTACAGATATTAAACATATTCACACTCTTCAACTTAACATTTAAGAGCCTCCTTTATTTAATATTTTATGGTACTTCTGCTTCCAAACTCATGCAACTCTCATGACTGAATCCCATCCTCAAAATCATCCTTCTCTTTCTGAAAAATATTACTGCATTTTAATCAGTTATTTTTATTAAACAATTATAATACATTCTAACCTTATGCAAAATATTTTATTATAGTTATCTGTCCTGACAAGCAATAAACTCAACCTACAATAACTTGGTTGGTTCAAAGCTAAGGACAGGAGGTGAGAAAATTGGGACCAACCAGTATGAAATAATGTTCACTCTGACATAAATACATAATGATAGAGCTAGAAGTATATTGGATTATGTGTAATCCCAATACTCCTGATTGGGATTCTATTCAAAGATTGAGAAGAAAATATTTACATGAGTCATTTACCTGAACAGTTACTGCTAGAATAACTACTTTCATTATAATCTCTTTTTGGAAATTTGTCAACTATAATAAAATATTTTGTATAAGGTGAAATGAAAAATGTCCAATGGATAGTTTTTATTCTAACACAAATTACATTAGTTGTAAACAGCTTGACATTACCCAGGAGTCATGATGACAGGCTAATTACTCGATTAAATTGTTAACACTGCATTTACTGATGTGTTTTCATGTCAGTGACATAAACTTTCTGAAATGAGGACTTACCAAATTGTTTTCTCATTTTGCCTATAAATTTGAAAAAAAAATTATTTAGCAAGCTTTATATTTGGAACAGAACCTTGTGCATTTCAATGTGCTGGATAAAATATGAAAGTCAGTTTTCATGTGATAATTATTACTTTATAACTTATTCTTTGTTATTTTCTAAATCATTTTACTCTATATCTCTGTATCATCTTTCTTACAGACTACATCATACAGGTTTACTGCTGCTCATAAATGAGCTCAGTATGTATATTAAGGTATGTTAACACCATGACATCTACCTAGTTGCTCCATTTCCAGTCTCAGCTGTTTCCATTCTAGGAACAACTACCCTTCTGTATTATCAGTATCTTGATTTTCTGTTCCATTTAGTCTCTCGATATATGTGATTTTCATGTTTTTCATGTTTAACATAATGTTGTTGAATATGTTGCTGAAATATATTTGGCTGAATCCTTCAAGATATCCTGATACTATCATTCTAAGATAAATAAAGATGTTAGTGATAGGCCGGGCATAGTGGCTCAAGCCTGTAATCCCAAGGGGGCGGACCACGAGGTGAGGAGATCAAAATCATTCTGGCTAACACAGTGAAACCTGTGTCTACTAAAAATACAAAGAATTAGCTGGGTGTGGTGTCACACTCCTGTAGTTCCAGTACAGACAACTATAATAAAATATTTTGCATAAGGTTAGAATGTATTATAATTATTTAATAATTGTAGCCTCTTGCTGAGGCAAGAGAATCGCTTGAACCTAGGAGCAGGAGGTTACAGTGAGCTGAGATTGTACCACTGCACTCCAGCCTGGGTGACAGAGCAAGACTCCATCTCAAAAAAAAGATGTTAGTGATAAAGATTTTGGAAGTTGGGGAGATATGTCATTAAAAATAGATGTAAGTGGTCAATATGATTTATGCAATTAAAAAATAAGTGAGGTGCATCAAAATATTTTATGTAAAATGTATAGATATTTCATTAAATATATATAAATCACATTTCTATGTTGCTAAGAATGATGAAGGTATACTGATCTACCTTTGGTAAAATCACTGGAGCAACCCAGGGTAGCCGTGAGAAGAGAAAGACTGGAATTGTTCAGCTGTGGCTGAGACAGGTCAGGTCAGAGAAGCTTGCTTTTCCTGTCATTCTAAACAATGTCCCCAAGACATCTAATCTAACTTTTATTAGTAATAAAGATGAACTTTGCCTTCCATTTGTCTGGACATTCTTTGTTGCTCCCCAAAACTTCAACTCCCTATTTGCTAAGATATAACCCTCCATGCTTTCCTTCAGAATCTTAAGAGTCATCTGGCTTTAGCTGAGCTTTAAAATCTGCTTCATCCTATCTTAAGAGAATTTCTTCCTCTGGAAACTCTTATATTCTCCTTTGGTTTCCATCTCTTCTCTTTGGCCATCATGGATTTTACTAATTCCTCATTTGAATAGCTCCATCTTACAGTTCCTTCACACCATTTTGCAGTGCAACATCTGCTTTCCCTATCTCCTCTCCAACCATTCTTTCTTGACACAAGTTTTCTGAAACTACCATATCAAATGTCACAAAGTATCTGCTTATTATTAAATTAAGACACTTTCTCTTCAGTATTCATTCTTGGCTGTTTGCAAGATGTTTTGCTAATTTTGCCAAGATTTTAATGGTCACAAAGGTTCTATTCTTTCCTTAATAGTTTTCTGGGATATTGCTACTTTTTTTTTTCATTTTTGCGTTGCCCATTCTGCATTCTAGTATCAGTATTGTTTTAAGCTCAGACTTTGGTCTTTTCACCATTTAATCAGATACCGAGTTTTTCCTCATACCCAAGTGCTGCTAATTCAGAATCTATGCAATACGCAATACCCTTTCATCTAATTTCCAGTTTTGAATCCTCTTTCATCTTGAATGTTTTTCCTCATACCCAAGTGCTGTTAACTCCAATTCTATGGACTACCCTTTCATCTAAATTCCAGTTTTGAATTTTCTTTCATCTTGAATGTATCAGTCACCTCAAAATCAACCTGATCAAAACTGAAATTGTCACTGTTCCTCTAATATTTCCCACCCCTTAGTGTTCTGATTGCCATTTTGCCATTATCTTAGGTTTTAAATCTAGCTGACTTTCATCAGCTCTTTTTTTCTCTATTCCTTTCTACTTGGAGGGAGAAACCTGATCTCTCTTACTTAAAATATGTTACTTATATATATGAAGGTTTCTCCATTCCTAGCAGCATCTTTCCAGTAGAGGCCCTTCTCACTTTATGCTTAGAATACTGCAGCAATCCTCAGCTTCTAGTCCAACCAATGCAACATATTTATAATTGTCTGATATTATTAATTATTGTGTTATATATGTTTGTAATATTGTTTATGATTTATACATTTCTTCTTCATGCAGCATAGCTCCATTAATTTATCTCCAACATCTACACAAATGTTGTACATTGGACGTACTTAATAAATGTTTGTTACATGAATAAATGCATAAATGAATGATTAGCTAAAACTAATGTAATCCTCACAGGCTCTGACACATAGAATTTAACTATCACTAACATAGGGCAGATATCATTAGTTGCATTTTATACATGATAGTTTTGGAGACATTAAATGTCAATGCCACAGGCTCCTAAGGCACACAATCTGGGATTGAACGTATAATGTGTGACAATGTTTTATACATTTGCACATAATACTTCCCATACCACATTTCAATTTTTAAAATAAAATTTGATTTTGTTAGTCTTGTGATTTAAGAAATGCACATGTACGAGTGCACATGCACACACACACACACACAAACACACACACACACACACACACACACACACACACACACATATATATATATATATATATTTCCTTCATGAGAATATTAATTTTGATTTCCAGTCTATTATTCGTTGGAATGACACAGCTAATCACTTAGCCTCTCTGAATGTCATCATTTATAAAATAAAAATAATACTATCTATTCTTCCCAGTTCACAGGGGAAAGACAATCTGCCATATGGAAGTTTGAAATGTAAAGCAATATGCACACCATCTTGTGAGACCTTATTTTTAGTGATCCCCATTTAACAAATTTAATGAAAAAGAAACAATTAACCAGGATCAGAAAAATTAGTTTTTAATTGCTTATGGAAAGTTGACTGATTTCTCAATGAAGTTGTAAAATTTGAGACTTGTCTTTGCAATGTAACTGCTTAACATTACACTGCAAGTGTTCTACATTTTATATCAATCAGATGCATTCCTTTCCACATTAATATTGATTATCTCATAATGGATTTAGTTCAAATATTAAGTTTTTCATTTTGAGACTTTGCAGTGTATTCAGTTTTTCATTTTATTTCATTATAATTATGACCCATTAAGTTTTCATTTTGTTTTGTTTTTAGGTTCTTCTCAGCGCCCTGAAAGTGTGAAGGTGCCCTCAATTAGAGAGGCTGAGAAAAGAAGGATCCCAGAGCAAGCTCTTCAAGCCTCAGACATAAAGCCTGCTAAATTGGTCTGAATATTTTTAGAGTAAACAATCATTAATAAATATGAGTTACATGTATACTCACAAGAAGCCAGATTATACTCAGACTTTCAAAAAAATGTGTTGCCTCTAAGTGTATTCAATTCACCCATGAAGAAATTTTGTTAACATGTCATGGTAGGTGTCTAATGAACATCTGTGGAATACGGAATTAAAAGAATGAGATGAGAGTTCTTAACACAAGATTATAAACTAAATATGTGTTACAACATTTCCCTTTTGTAGATGGAAATTATTCTACACTTCACAGATGTTGCTTACATATTTAATACTCTACAAACACAAAATGTAATCTATGTGTTCATATTTATTGTTGCCTAAAAGTTATCAAAATTTAAAAAACCATAAGTCTTCATTATATTCACATAGTACTGAAACAAAGCATTTTGATAGTCCATCCACTTTTATGCATGATAAAATAGTGGCTGTATATACTGTGTATGTATATATAAACATTTTATCCTCTAAGTTCAGGTAAAACATAAAATATTTAATTATCTCACTATAATACACGGTGGTTTCATTTAAAAATTATGCATCTCAAAATGTTACATTTCATTTAATGAGGTTTTTTTTTAATATTATGTGAGTTGACTCTTTGAGTTTTACCCTACCAAAAAGCTAAAGAGCTATGGAATAGCATACCTTGTTAAGAGAATAAAGAGTTACTAGATTATATTAGCATTTCTTCTCAAGTACATATAGTCATATAAATTATGTAGGATATCAAGAGTCACGTTAAATCATAGACATGACCACTAGTATTTTAAGAAACATCAAGGGCATCCTTTTAAAATATTTATTTATGACCTAAACTATGAATCTTAGCCCTTCAAAATCACAAAAATAATACCAAGAAAACACCTTAAATTTGGGGGTTTCTTTTCTTTTTCTTGCAAAAGAAAAGAAAGAAAGACTAAGATGTATTTCAGATTTTTAAAACTTAAATAGCCCACAGTCCCCTTGTCATTTAATAACCTCAGTTTGATTCTGCATTACTTGGGGATCACAGAGTTCACAGAATTTTCTAAGACTAGGAATTGTCAGATAGTTGGAGGTGTGTGTGGTGTGTGTTAATGAGGACTTATCCAAAGAGTGAAGAATGACAAAAATGAGATCACTTCCCTTAGAGAGAAAAAGACTAAATATGAATACAACATGGTGACATGGTATGGTGTATAATACCTGAGATTAACCATCTCAGATCACATTAATGGTATAATGTTCAGCTTTGTTGAGTTTCAGTTTCCTCCCCTTTTAGTAGGTAACATATAAATAACATTCAACAAATATTTATGTGTTATGTATTCCTTCAAAGTGGAAAATTAATATGACATTTTCTCATTAAAACTAATCTATTTGAGATTACTTGGTAAGTGTTGCTTTTATTTATTTTTTTTTGAAAGACCCTAAAATCTTTAGCTCCCATCATCATCATTAGTTATTTCTTACATTCCCCAAATAACATGGTTTGGATACATGACCCCACCAATCTCACGTTCAGTTGTAATCCCCAATGTTGGATATGGGTCATGGTGGGAGGTGGTTTGGTCATGGTGGAAGATTTTTCCCTTTGGTACTGTTCCTGTGATGGAGTTCTCATGAAATCTGGTTTCAAAGTGTATGGCACTTTGCCCTCTCTTTTCTTCCTCTTTCTCTGGCTATGTAAAGTGCCGGCTTCCATTTGCCTTCCACCATAAATGAAAGTTTCCTGAGGTGTCCCCAGAATATGAATAGAAGCTGTCATGCTTCCGTACAGCCCATGAAACCATGAGCCAATTAAACTTATTTTCTTCATAAATTACACAGTCTCATCTGGGCGTGGTGGCTCACGCTTGTAATCTCAACACTTTGGGAGGCTGAGGTGGGTGGATGACCTGAGGTCAAGAGTTTGAGATCAGCCTGACCAACATGGTGAAAACCCATCTCTACTAAAAACCCTAAAATTATTCAGGTTTGGTGGTAGGCACCTGTAATCCCAGCCTCCTGCTACTCGGGAGGCTGAGCCAGGAGAATCCCTTGAACCTAGGAGGTGGAGGTTTCAGTGGGCCACATTTGAGCCATTGCACTCAAGCCTGGGTGACAGAGCAAGATTCCATCTCAAAAAACAAAAAAATAAAAATTACACAGTCTTAAATTTATTTATAGCAATCTGAGAATGAACTAATGCAATGAACTTCATGGATTACCAAACTGGATGAAATAAAAGGTCACTGATTGACTACCCGCTACATGGCAAGTGCAGTGCTGAGCATAAGAGGACTAGTAATGTAAACATAAACAAGGCATACACCTTGTCCTTAGTGAGTAGAGCACCTAACTCAACATATTACATCTTTAATTGAGAGGTCTGGATTTTGACATTTCCATATTTTTCTACTTCTACATATTTCTAAGTGACCATGCTAAACTTCATAGTATTATATTATTTCAAATTGTCCTTCTGTCCTCAGTACCAATCTGAATGTACAGCTAGTGCTCGACTTACGACCACGATTGGTTCTGACAGACTGGTCGTAACACGATTTGGTCGTAAGTTGAGTAGGCTATATGTACAGTACTGTGAAATGATGTTATAAAAATCTTTAAGTCATATTTTATCATAATTTTCTTTCATTATTGTTATACATCATAATTTTATTTGTTCATTTTATGCCATTTTTGTCATCTCTACACCATTTTGTTTCTTATTTTTACATTCGTCAGGTTTAAGTAAAACACTGAATTACCAGTACAACTGGCTTAATATTTGCAAACATACAAAATTACAAAATACAGGTGCATACAAAAATACAAAATACGGGTGTAAAAAATACCATAGGAAACATTTTCCCAATTGCAAAACATATCAAAGTATATAAACATGTACGAAACATTTTATTGGCTGCTGGTGCTTGGCTGCGGATCGTTGATGTCGTCATCCGAGGCAGTAGTTGGGGTTACCAGAGTTGTTTTTTTCATAAACTTGGTGAGCTTTGTCTGAATTGTATGTTTCTTTTTTTCTTCATAAATTTCACGATACAGACGAAACACATAGTGCGCCATCTGTTCAATCCTTGCAAATCGTTCGATGTTTGGGTCCATTGCTTTGAAATGTATAAGAAGTTTATTGGGAGGGGTTTGATGAAAAATATCCAAGACACAAAACACAAATTGCTGTACCGAGTCTGGGATAACAGTTGAAATGGTGCACGTGGAGATGGTAGTGCTGCCGGAAGCTGGTCCGCACTGTCGTACACCCAGCTGGGCAACCTTTGCGCTGCCAGATGCGGAGCAGTCGTGGCTAGCGATTGTGGTCGTAAAGTCGAATGGTCGTAAGTTGCATAGGTCGTAAGTCGATCAATACCTGTACCCACTTTATCATTATTGTTGCCTACTCTTTTGTCTGGGATTCAGGAGAATTTGGGTCTTGTAAGTTATTTTTCCACTTCATTATTATTTTTTTAATGTATTTCTTCTATTTCACAACCGTAGGCTAGTCTGTTGGAATCCATTTTCTTAATGTTCATTTCCTTCAAGTATATCTTGCCACTATTCTCCTTTCTTTTTGTAGAATCTAGAATTATTTCATAATGCAGTTACTTCCATTGAGGTTTCCACTCATTTCTAAACATCGTTTAATTCTTACCTACTTATAATATCAAATAATGTGTGAGAACAAAAAGAAGCTGCAAGTTGTGTGTGCATGAGTTGTGTTGGCATATAAAGAAAGCAATGAACTAGGCCAAAAAAAAATAAAAGTTCCTTTTCAGAATTTTTAACTGTTTACCCCAAATAACAATATAAGTGCTATATTTTCCATTTTGGGTAAGGCAAAATTTTAAATATGTGATTATTTTTTGATTTGTCATTTTGTATATATATAAACTGAAAATGTCACAAAATCATTTACTTTACAATTAAGCCTCCCTTTGTTTATTCACTAGAGAATTAGAATTCTAAAGCATTTAAATCTCACTAAGCTTGTTCCAATTGTTTTAAAATGTTTTAATCAACTGGTACATAAAAACAAAATACATACAAAAATGTGTTGAGTATATATTTTCAGTATAGTATCTCAACTGTGCCTGTAAATATGTTACAAGAACTATAATAATTCTATGTCTAAAGGTGTATCTTTAGTAAGGTAAACTTATTTTATTATTCTGAATAAATGTTATAAATATATATGTGTGAAAACATATACATATTTATATAAGTCTATATGTAAGTGTTATTTTATCAATTTTACACATGAGAAACTGAGGCTCATAGCTCTTTAAAAACATTGTTAACTAAAATGAGATAGGCTATGATAGAGATGAAATATTTAGGGATCAGAGAAGCTGGTTCCAAGTTACAGAAATCCTCCTAATGTTGGAAGAGCAATTCTCAAAGGATACGAGAGTAAGACTTAGAAGATCTGGGTTCTAGCCTTGTCTGAGTTACTTATCTCTCAGCCTTTGTGAACTTCAGAGCTGAAAGACCCAGGAACAATCCTGACCTTAAACAGAAGTGTGTCTAGACCGACTATTTGGTGTTTAGCTATGAGCATCTACGTAGAAAACTTTCAGTCATGCCACAGTTCTGAAAATTGTTCTCAAGGCCTAGTCTCCATTGAACAAATTAATAATTAGTACTGATTATTCTTCCTTTGTAGGCAGTATATATAGTAATAGTAAGACTAGGAATCCAAAAGCTAATCTCAGACTTGCATGTGTATCCACTGGTAGTTTAAATTCTACTTCAATTTTGGAAGTCCACAAGGGATTATCTCAGTTTACTAAGGTGCATTTCTATATTTTTAATTCCTATGTTATGCTTGATTTTAAAAAACACAACTATATGTGTGCGTGTGTGTGTGCACACACTCACACACACACGCACACACACGCACCAGTATAATTTTAAACAATAGAAGACCTAACTTTTTAGATACCCAACATAAGGTCACATAGTGAAAGAAAAAAAATAATGGAAAAATTTGGTAATGTCATAGTGCTAGCTTTCAAAACATTCTTTTTATGGGCCCTTGCTTTTCTCTCCATGATAAAAAGGTCTATCTGAAAACATGGCACAATGAGGAAAAGTGTGATAATGAAAAATAATCTAAATGATCACATTCATGAAGCAAAGGAGCAGACAATATTTTCCCTTTCTTTGCATATTGGTTTCTCTTGTGTGCTTTTACAAAAGATCATCTACAACAATGATCACATACATAAATGTATGAATCAAAGAAGGACTTCTGTAATTAGTTATCTCTAAATATACAGATCACATTGTAAAGATTTAGCAGCTTTTTTAATTAACTGTGTCAGATAAATAAGGAGGATTGTCCCTTCCCTCAACAGGCAGATTGTGATAGGTGAGCTAGGCCTTGGTATATCAGAAACTAACAACAACAAAAGTAAATCACGTAAAAGAGCAGCATTTTAAAAGTCTGTCAAATAGAAGTACAGTTTTTCAGATGCTCCTAGAACAAAGTGACATTGAGGAAAAATAAATTTGGGAACAGTGCCAGTGATATTTTCTATTTGGAGATTTATATTATATGTTAGCATATACTCAAGGCTCTGAGAAG
The DNA here is from genome assembly GCF_009761245.1 of Sapajus apella. Lineage (NCBI taxonomy): Eukaryota > Metazoa > Chordata > Mammalia > Primates > Cebidae > Sapajus > Sapajus apella. The sequence continues at coordinate 5,448,591 of NW_022436985.1, forward strand.
TCCTTGAAGGAGGACTTTGGAGGAAAAGAATTTGAGCTGGCTTTGGTACATATGAAAGTGCAATTGCATAAATAGAAGAAATGAGTGTCACAACCAAGTGAATAACAGGCCCACTTTGTCTGTTACATAAATGGAAAATAAAGCATAATATTGAAAATAATATGTTGGCTATATCCTAAAGATTTTCAAACACACACAGGAAGAAAACAGATTATAGTGTTAAACCTTTTAAATTCTAGAACTTAAATTTACTTGCCTCTCGTTTTAAACTTTAAAGTATGTCATATTCAAGTACAGAAAATTTTTCAGGCAACATTTTCTCATTGCATAAAGTAAATTACAGAAGCACACTTACAAAAAAAATCAACCTGAAGTTTTAGAATTTAACCTGAATTCTCTGGACCTATATTTTAAAGCATTATGCTAATTTCATTCTACTCTTAGATATGACCTTGAACAAGAGAAAACTGGTATGAGAATAATTACCTTGCTTAGAACAGCATTGCTATGATATTCATAGGCAGCTATCCATGGGGACCCAGAATACAAAGCCACTTTTTTCTTTATTGTGCAATGCTAACTTTCCAGCAATAGTCCTCATTTCTTCTGCCTTATGCATCTACCACACATTTTTTTTTTACTTGCTTTAGCTGACATAGCAAATTGAAAATAGGTTTTCATTTCATTCTTTTTTGGTTTAAACACATTAGTAAAGTTTGAAGCTAAAAGTCAGCCTTGTATGCAACAGTCACATTAGCTCTAGCATTGAGCTCAGTGACTTGTGTCTAGGTGGTAGCATGAACCAGCCATTTCAATCAAAGCAACTGGATCTCCAAATGCTTGGAAATATCAAATATGGGATGTATTTCTGGGGTGCTATAAAAGGGATAAAGGTCTAAAACTATCAGCATCATTTCTGGGCTCTGTGCCTAACGAATAAATCCTGTGCCATTGAACGTAAGAATGTGGCATGATTTAGATGAAGGTATATTGCTCAAATCTAGCAGAGACTTCTGTCAGAAATTGTCAAGAAGACTACATGTGAATTTTCCCAAATACTACACATTATTTCTGCAAATAGCTTTATACTGTCTTAAAAGAAGCAGTATTATTAAACAAGTCACAGCAATTTAACTGTTAAAGCTCTGACATGAACATGAATCTTTTTAGATGTGATATTCTAAATTAAAGTTAAATAGTGAGGTATAGAAAGATGTGATAGTATCAAAAACAGTTAATATTAAAGTAATCAGAAAAACTGGCCAATTGTGACTCTTAATTAACTTTTATGCTATTATATATGACTCATGTTTTTATATCCTGATTATAGCATACTAAACAAAAATGCAGGGTAGATTTTTTTTGAAATAATAATAAATATTATGTTCTTCAGTCTGTAATTTCTGGATCAGGCTCTGATCACAATTACTGTACAGATATTTATTCTCACTGAAGATTGCCTAAATTATTAAAATAGTAACATTGGATTTAAAAAATCATATATCACAGTAATTACTAATTAGGTAGCAATTAATTATTAATTAGCAATTACTAATTTGACAATCATTTCATTGTTAGTAATTGACAATTATCTTTATATAGAACCAATTGAAAGTTTGCTTTTCTATCTGTAATGTAAATAATCCAATACAGAAATGAAAATCATAAATTGCCTGTGATTTATAAAACTCCAGCCAAAAGTAAGCAAAATTAAATTAATACTTGAAATGAATTTCCTGTGGAACATTAGATCAATATTACAAGAAAAAAATTATTACTACCTTGAAAAAGTATTTTAACACGAATAAAAGCTATATTCATTTGTTAATTTTCTGTCACTATTAATGTACAGGAAAAGGCCACCATTCTACAGTAATAAGTTTACAGATACAATATGTTTCTCTGTGTAAATTTTAAAAAGTTAAGTACTCATTAGTGTCAAGTCTAGAAGTTCACACTATATTGGACTGCAAAAAGTTTATAATGTTATGTTGTCTATCTTAAGCAATAAGCCCATTGTCATCCTGAATATTAATAAAAGATAGTCCTCTACTTTAGAATGCATTTCTCAGTTGATGCAAATTACATACCTTAAAGTTTCACTCAAAATTCATCTCCTATTAGGCACTTTTAATAATGACACTCACCATACTCTGACTTGCCATTATTACAATACCTTACATTCATTAATGTATTCATTTAATACATAATTTTGTGGATCTTCCTTGTGCTGAGACCCATCCTAAGTCTAGGGATGCAGTAATAGACAAGCATGATGTCTATAAACTCACAGAACATGTAGAATAACAGTTGTTTATGGAGTATTTACTATGCCAAGGGCTGGACCTACATTACTTAAATTTCAAAACAACTTTGTTAGACAAGTTTGCTGGCTACAGCTTAACACCTTTTGTAATTGCTTTGTAGAGTTTCAAGTCATGGTTTCTTAGGAGAATCAATAGGTAAATGCATTTCCCATGTTTTTCTTTTTTACAAGCAACTAATAAGAACGCTGAGCACATTAATCATTCATGCATATTGTTGAATTACAATATTATATAGATGAAAAGGAAGCATCCCTGTACACTCATTTTAGAATCTACATTTATCAGACAATGATGAAATTTGGGAAGCATAAAATGATAAATATTTTAATCTTGAAAAGAGTTTAGAAGAATGAGAATAATTGTTAGAGTTATCGAATATGAAGTCATATAGGCTTTGGTTCAAATTATAATCTGTATCTCAAGACCTTTGTTTTTAACACTAATGAGAAAAGATGCAAAATGTGCTGAACATAAAGTTAGCCCTTAATAAGAGCTCACAGGTAGCTAATATTATTAAATTAGTAGAAATAAGATCTATAGTAAGCAACTAATAAACAAATACAGAAAAGTTAAATGATTTAATTATGGTTACATGGGAAAATCATAATGACTACTTCTGAGGAAAGAACCAGAAGAAATAGGGAAACAACTATCTGAAGAAAGATTAGACAGAAGGTAACATTTTCTTATAGAGATGGACAGAGGGTTGTTAATCCACTTAATACATTGTCAAGATAGGGTATGAAATTTCATTTTATATATATATATATATATATATATATATATTAGTGCTAATTTTCTGGATGATCTTGCTCAAATTAAACACACACACACACACACACACACACACACACACACACACACACACAAACAGCAAGTTTTGGAAAGCAGATTGTTTGCCAGCTGTTTGTATTCCAGGAATGTCTTTGAAAAGGCTAATAGACTTGTTTCCAAACACAAACCATGATCACTGCTCACAAGACAAGTACTATCTAGAACTGCGTGCAGAACAAGCCAATTAAAAAGGAATTACTCATATAATGTAGCATATTTGTTCTGGATAGATTGTAGCAGGAAGAAATATAAGAAAATATACTTGCACAAAAACTTTGAAATCCAAATAATTTCTCCTTTCAGTCATTACAAAAAAGGTCCATTCAAAAAATTTCTTTAAATTCAATCATAATTGAGGATTGGCAATTATAAATCCATTTTATCACTGTAATTAAAGGGACACATTAAATGCAGCTCACTGCAACCTAATAATGTATCAATCTAAGTCTTTCACTATTCTTGATGCAGATCAAAAATGTGTTATTCTCTTTATGAACTAAATACTTATTAATTTAGGTGGAAAAATATTATCTAATTGATAACAGTATGTATATAGGTTACTTAAACTATCTACAATAACTTAGAATAAAATTTCATGTTTATAACCAAAGTAAATCTCTCATCTCCAAGATATAATGAATGCACAATGGTAAATTTGTCAAGAAAAAACTTGTAAAATATTTAAAGATAAAACATTATCATTATTTAGTGAAATTGTGTATTGTAGAGTATAAAGAGGAGGAGTATAAATTCATGCTTGATTGAGCCTATTGGATATGAAGCTGAAGTAAGCCTATTTATAGAAAGAAGATTGTACATGTCTCTTTTTCACTGAGTATTCACAATTCTACTGTGCTTTTGGTAACTGTATCCTGAACGTGTTATGTTATATAAGGCACTGGCTGATAAATACATAGTAACTACTCATCTAGAGTATTCATATGGAAACAAACAGAAAAGAAGCATTTTTTTTCAGGTCTAATTTTGAAAATGGCATCTTAACAGCTGCTTATTACACTTAGTCATTCTTGGGGGCATTTACTTGCCATCCATTTCTTTCAGAGGATGTGAATTTGAGGAAGAAAGACTGGTGAGCAAGAGGAATATAAGAGAAAAAATCTGGGAAGAACAAATCTGGGAAGAAAATTATTTTTTAAAGAAAAACACTAAAATAGCAAGATTTTAAAGATATTTCCATATTCACATATGTATTCATATTTGAAGACATTAAGCAAAATATTGAAATAACAATCTTATTAAAGTTTTGTGTAAATCATTTTTTATTTCAGCTTCATTCTTTAAGTACTTATGTGAGTTGTGAATAAAATACAGGGGAGAGTTATCAGCATTTATAGGATATTATTTTAAATTCTATGGGGAAGGTCTAGTACTATGGAACATAGAATTCTAGGGCAGTTTCACTTACCACTTGTTTTAATAATAATGGAGTTTAATTGATACACTTGCAAACAAGTGTTCTTTTTTAGCTTGTCTCTTGGTCATTTTCATGTGACCTTAATTGCTGTTCCTCTGGCCTTTTATGACTCTTTGTGCCATGTAAATTAATCAGCTGTTTTGAGTGCTACCTTAGTACATTAGGTCATAACTGCAATCCCAGGAAGTTTATATATTCCATATTTAACAGTAGGGAATCTATTCCCTGGGATTTCCAAAATTACAAAATCAGTAATAATGATAGTTATATCCATTGTTTTTAAGTATTGCATTAATCATAGCAGTTGGGGGAAGGACAGTATTGTAGTACAAAGAGAAATGTTTATGAGAAAGTTGAAATATTTTGAAATGAGTGCTTTACTTTGAATTCTAATGCCACTTGAAAAGTTATGCTTATATTCAACTACTTAAATGTAAAAACAAAAAATTATCTTTAACTACATTGTAGATATATATTCTTAAAGTATAAACATCTGATGTATCAGAATAATTACAGATATATTTCAGAGAACAGAATTGATGAAATTTAGGTCTAAAGAAGAAAAATATTGTCTCTGCTATCAAAACTGGATAGTTCATATAAGGTAGAGAATTAACTGTTATATTCAGGACTAAATGAGAATATTGGTCTTTAAAATATCAGAGAATATTTTTCTCTATCTTGGTTCCTAAAATAATTAAATAAATCCCAAACATGTAATCTTTATTTTACTAAAGATTTTCATTATTGTGGGCTCAAGATACAAACCTGCTATTACATTACTTTTCTGTGAATTACTTTACTCTATCCACACTCAAATAGGCTACATTCATTGAAATATACTCACTCATAATATTAACGTCTTTACAATTCCTCAGCTCTTCCTTTCCAACTTGGACAAGGCAGAATGGCTCCTGCAAAGAAGGGTGGCAAGAGGAAAAACGGCCGCTCTGCTGTCAGTGCAAAGGTGACCCGAGAATATACCATCGACATTCACAAGTGCATCCATGGAGTGAGCTTCAAGAAGTGTTCCCCTCGGTCACTCAAAGAGATTCGGAAATTTGCCATGAAGGAGATGGGAAACTCCAGATGCGCGCATTGCTACCAAGTTCAACAAAGCTGTATGGGCCAAAGGAATAAGGACTGTCCCATACCCAGAAAACATAATGAGGACCAATAAGCTCTAAACTTTGGTTACCTATGTACTTGTTACCATTTTCAAAAATCTACAGACAGTCAGTGTGGATGAGAACTAATCGCTGATGGTCAAATATATCAAATAAAGTTATAAAATTGCCTTCAAAATATAAATAATGTATTTAATAAAGATGGGAAAATATTTAAATAATGTTGAAATAAAAGTCAAGGATAAATATTACTTTGTTTTGGCACTTACAAGTGATGTAAGGTTTACATTCACAGCATTCTAATCATAGATGTGACAGAGCTTTTGGATTCATAGGGAAAAATGCAATGTTTGTTATAGTGCCATTCTGATAACAAGAAAGAAAAGAAGGCTATATCATGTTAATTATTAGAGAACACAGTAACATTTAAATTCCCATCATACTTTATAATTGAAGGAATTATCTCACCAGTGGTCACATAAGAAGCAAATGACTAGTTCAGTATTTAAACTAAGGACTAGCACAAATTGACCCCCTCTTTGATTTTCCCCAGCTGTACAGCCACCTATGATTTACCCTGATTTTATCATCAGAAAAGATAAGAAGAATTATCAATTATATTTTCACAGAAAGACTATGGGTCAAATTTGGCTGGTCTACACTCATGAAATGAATAAATAATTCTAAGCTTTGAAGTGTGCTACAATAACAAAATAGCATCCAGTCACTTTTGCAAGTATGTCTATATTGCTGTTAAATATGTAAATGAAAAAAGTAAGAGGGTAGACTTTCTTTGAAATAAAAGCTTTACTTCTAGTTCAAAAGATGACCTTAGATCAAATGCTGGATCCTTGATTAAACATTAATATATACCTTTGCTCCTGAAAAATAACAGTCAAACTAATACAATTTGTGAAGAGTTACTTCAAAAAGATTTAAATAAGCTATTTTACTTGAAAGACACATCCAAACAACACTAATAGTTATATTTCCATCTGAACAATTAAATATACAGATTTATTTTCTTCTAAATATATATTTAACAATGTAGGATAGAAACATACTTCTAAAGTTTAAATTTCATCTATTACAACGTTATTATTCCTTTTTAATCTATAGTCATCTGAATGCTCTGTTGTATTGATAAATTATTAAATCTGCTGTTGTTGGCATTACTATATTTTCTCAAGGACAACTAATTCAGTTAAGTATTTGAGTTTTTAGATTTATTTCCAAGAAATAGTAATATTTTATTTAGGTTTTGCTAAAAGGCAACACTACCATATTGCTCAATATTTTTTCTCTTTGCTTTCAGAAAATATTCCATATTCATATGTGTTATGTATGTTTTCTCCTCAGACTTGACACCAAAAAATAAAATTAAAAACAGGAGATGAACAGGTATTGTGTTTCTTTCATAGGGGTGGGAGTAACAGGGTAGAGTAGGAAAAGAAATCTTCAGATTTGAATAAAACACAGTTTGTTTTTAAAGTGTAAGATACCCTGTGTTCATGTGTATGTATGTATGTGTGCATGCATGTATGTGTTCTAGTGCTTTGAGCATTAAGATGTTTCAAAATATCTCTTTTAAGGAAAAATTATTTTTGTGTTGTTAAAACCCAACTGCTTCTTTTTCTTGGACAAAAGCTAAGACAGATGAAAGCTTTTATAATTTGTGTGTGTGTGTGTGTGTGTGTGTGTGTGTGTGTGTAAATGTTGAATATTTTTCCTTTTCTTCGTTGGACCTTTTTGGGCTCCCACACAGATTTAAATCCATGTTTTGTGAAAGATTCTCAAAAAAACCCACCAAAGTTATACAGTTAGTTACATACCTCTAGGTGTGACAATGAATATTTATTTAGACTGATCAAAAAGGAGAATAAAAATTACTTTCTTTTGTTTGCTTTTTGGAGATAGAATCTCATTCTGTCACTCAGGCTGGAGTGCAGTGGTACCTTCACAGTTCACTGCAGCCTTGAATTTCTGAGCTCAAGCAGTCCTCCCACCTAAGCTTCCCAAGTAGCTGAGTAGCTGGACTAAAGATGCACACCACCACACCTACCTGATTTTATTTTATTTTCTTTATTTTCTGTTTTGTACAGATAGGGCCTTGCTATGTTGCCAGGGCTGGTTTTGAACTCCTGGGCTCAAGCAATCCTCATGTTTCGGCATCCCAGAATGTTGGGATTACAGGCGTGAGCCACATTGTAAGTCTAGAATTACAATTTTTAAAAATGGCAAAATATTCTAGGGTAACATTAAATGTAGAAAGGAAACATATGTTCATTATTCAGTTATCTGACTTAGCTCTGTAAATATCTTTTCCATATTCTTTTCTGACCACATACTCTAAAATCATTTCTTCATATGATAATAACATTATTGGTTAGAGGCCATCTATTGTCAAATTTTGAAAAATTTCTGTTAAAATTATTCTACACATGGGTAATAATAAACATAATTGCTGTTTGGAATACTGAAGGTTTATGCTATAAAAGGGACTCTGATTAATTATACTTTCACATGATTATCATTGAAAAAGGGGAAAATATACAGTACATTTATGATTATATATGTTGTATTGTTGTGTTGCTTAGTAAATCCCTAACAGGGAGAAATTCTATGTAGCCTAGGTATTGACAATAATCAAATCCTTTACTTTTAATTTTTACAACTCAGTATATTTCAAAGTCTGTTTTTCCTCAAATTCTTGCATACATCTAGGGCCTGTTATCATTGGATATTACAAAACAAATGTGGTCCTGCACTTTCCTGTCACAATGAGTTTTCACAGTAGCAGAAGGAGTATTCCTGTAAACCATTCATACATCTGGATAATCAGAATAATTTAAACTCTAACTGAACTACCTAAACATATCCCACTTAACAGAAACTGAATTCATTCCCATTTCGAAGTTGTTTTAGTGGGATTCCAAAAATGCTAGTGGTCACTCAACTACAATGTATTTGAGGGAAAATGTGATGGAAGTTAGAGTAGAAAGAGACAACATCTTACCTTTCATACTTTTAGAAAATCCTGTGTTCCTACACACACATTGCAATACCTTGGAAAGATATTTGCTATATTTACTAATGAGCTGCTGCAAGCAGAAGTTGAATTAGTTTTTTGGTAAATTTATTCATGCATTCATTAATCTCCCCTTAGACTTCTGACTTCTATTGCATTTCTCTACTAAAAAAAATAAGTTTGAAAAAAGAAATATAATTGAGAATTATCAAAAAGAAAAATCTTTCAAAGCTATGTTTTTTTAACAATAGTACTCTCTTAAATGTCTCATTTTTCAGTCTTCTCATAAATTCATTTCTATCTAGTTTTCTATCTCTTCTCTTCTATCCATGATTATTCCTCTAAAATTTCTTTAAACATGATCACCAGTGATGACCTATACTTTCAAAATTCCATATACATGGAATATTTCAATATTTATTCCATGTAACACATGGATCAATTTCGTGACTCTCCATTTTTTGTAACATTATCTTAGCTTTCTTCCCATCTCTCTGAGCCTTTTTGGGACTTTCCAATAACTTTATTTCCTCTGTCTTCCCACTAAATGTTGCTGTCTCCATGGCTTGCTTCTTGGTTTCATTCTCATTCTGTACTCTTGGTATACATTTCTGGTCATATTTCATTTGTAATTAATCTACGCTGTGTATTTACATTATGTTCTACTGAAAAACTACACCTGAATATCTCATGAGCACCTACAATCAATCTGTGTCAAATTAAGCTATTTTCTCCTCATTATGCAAATTGTCAAACATTAAAAGAGAAACTAGTACAAGAAACACTCATTGATCCAACATCTGTCTATGTCTAACACTAAACTCCAGTGGCTAGCAAATATTTCCAATCTCACTTTATCTATCCCCACACAAAGTTTTTTATTTATTTTACTTTTGTTTCATTTTAAATAAAATCCAAGGTGTTGTATTTTCCACTTGTAAACACATCAATATGTACCTCTAATAATAAGGACTTTTTAGATAACATTCTCAATAAAATTAACAATAAATCTTTAAAAAAAATCTAAGGCCAAATTTATATTCAAATTTGGTGATTGTTTTAAAGACACTCCCCACCACCATTTTTGTTTTTTCCCCAAGACAGAGTCTTCATTCTGTTGCCCAGGCTGGAGTGCAGTGGCATGATCTCGGCTCACTGCAACCTCCACCTTCCAAGTTCAAGTGATTCTCCTGCCTCAGCCTCCTGAGTAGCTGGAACTACAGGTATGCACTACCATGCCGGGCTAATTTTTTTTTGTATTTTTAGTAGAGACCAGCTTTCACCACGTTGGTCAGGCTGATCTCAAACTACTGACCTCCTTGGCCTTCCAAAGTGCTGAGATTACAGGTATAAGTCACTGCACCCAGCCGTTTAAAGATCTCTTTTAAAAGTTAGCTTGCATAAATAAGAACCCAGACAAACTCTACAAAAAATATTTGATTGTTGTGTCTCGGAAGTCTCTTTTTATTTCTGTACTAGTCACCCACACTCATCTTTCCATTCTTCAAAAGACTATTGCTTCTTTGCTTTTTTTGTGATAGTGGTTGACTTTTTCCACTATTCTCACGATTTTCCATAAGTTGGTAATTAGATCCAAAGTCTTGAAAATGTTAAGGTCATTTTTAACAGAAGAATTGTTCATATGAGGCACTGTACTTTTCCTATTGCATCACAAACAAGGCATTAGTTTTAGTAATGCTGAGACACATTTACAGGTTCAGATAATATTAGCCTGATATCTGCTTTTTGAAATCTTCTGTCAATATCCATCTGATTACAGTATTCATTGATGAACATCTCCTAGATCTATTATTTTATGATAATTTAAAAATGGTGATTTTCTAATTCTATCATCCTCTTGCATTTGCTGGTTATCATCTCTAAACAAGGAACCTTCCCTACATAAAATCAGTACATACAGTAAAGTTAGGATAAATTCTAGATCTTTTCTCTTTAATTATTCAAAAAAACTTCTCATCTTTCTCTTTCTTACTCTTCCTTCATACTCTATGCATATACTCTATACAGTTGTCAACTCAAAGCATATCATGTTTTCTACAATTCCTCCTCCTCTCGCCCACATGTAATTGCAACCAGGTTTTGTCTGTCTCTAAAGCTTTTTGCTACTCTCTGCTTCTCTTTCCCAGCAATTTAAGAAAAATATACTCAGCATTTCATGTCAATGGCTATCAAATCGGATTCTATAACTCTAGCTTTTACTTGTAATTCATTCCTGACACAACTATTGAAGAGATGGTCTGAAGTGCAGATTCTGATAACATAATTTGACAGTTTAAAACTCTTAAAACCTTTAACACCTCATCATATCAGGGTAAAATCCAAGCCAGGCCTTTCACAACCTAATTCCTGCTTAGTGGGCCACCTTCATGTTTGCCCATTCCCCAGTTAGTTTCCTGGGCTGCAGTTCCATTTAGCTGTTTGGTAACCTTGAACTTGCAGTATCTTTTCACAGGTCTTTGTACCTGCTAATTCCTAGGCCTGGGATCCCTCTCTTCTTTGTGTCTGCCCTGGAAATCAGTATTCATTCTTTCAGACTGAATTCAAATTCAGCTATTCAATGAAGTCTTCTCTCATTATCCCACAAGAAAGAAATATTTTGTTCTGTTTGTTTGTTCCCTTACAGCCTTTGAGCAGACTCTGTGATTGTATAACACCTATTGCATGGCTGAATGATTTGCATACACGTTTCTCATTTCTCACTGGTCTGCTCTCTCTCACTACATATTAAGTCATTCAAAACCAAGGATGTTCTGATTATTACCAAAACTCCAACACCTAGGGCAGTCCTTTCCATATATGATAAGTACATGATGATGACAAATTATGATTAGTCCTGTAAAGCATAAAATGTTTGTTTTCCTTACTTGCACACTAAATAGCCCTCCCATCCTCCTCCAAAGTTCAGCGTTAGTTTCTGGCATTCATTATTTTGCCTCACGTCCAAGGAGAATTCATCTACTCTGGAGTTTTTATCTTTTTGCAGTTTCCTATCTTCTGTTGCCTAAACTGAAGATTCACTTCGATGTTCCAAGGAGATTACTTTGGCTGTATATGAAAAGACTTTTTACCAATCCCACACACATTTTGCTTATTCCTACTGCTTTACTCATATTTTTCCCCTGTATGAAGTATCTGAAGTATCATTTCTTTCTGCAAGAATTTTTTTTAATCAGGATGTTCTTGGATTTAGAACAAAGAAATGACTTTAGTGGAGCAGGTTAAGAGGCTGCCAAAAGTATGTTTGACCTCTTCCTTCATTTACAGTTTGAGAGCTGAGTTAGATAATTTTACCACACACTTCTTCAGCTGGCTTTCCCCTCATGTATGTATGCTCTGCCTGCTTAAAGAGCTCATTACTTTCTCAAGATTACAGTCAAAGATTTCTTCCCCAATATAATCTGAGAATGCTGCTAAACATAGCATATGTTCTAAATGCTTATATGAACAAAAATTAAATCCCATCTAAATGAGTGAATTTTATGTCCTAATAATTTAGAAAGTTATTGACAATGTCACATTCTATTTTAACATTATTGTTCTTATTTGGAAAAGGAAAATTTTAAATATGGGAACAAAGAATACAAAGATCAATCTTCAAACAATGATTCTTAAGATGATGCAATTAAACTACATAATTACCATATATATGTATAGTAATTATCTTTGAATATATATATATTCAAAGATATACATATATTCAATTATGTTTGAATATATATATATCTTTGAATATATATATATATTCAAACATAATTTAATATATATAAATATATATGCACACACACACACACACATAAACCAAATTAGAATGGTTAACATGTCAGGTGAAGCCTGCTTGTACATTCACTTATTTTGCTGTCTTTTCCAGTTAACTGATCAGTTTCTTCACTGTTTAAAAGAAATCATGAACCATCCCAAGCTGTGTGTTTTGTTTGTTTGTTCGTTTGTTTGAGAGGGAGTCTCACTCTGTCGCCAGGCTGGACAGCAGTTGCGCGATCTTGGCTCACTGCAACCTCCACCTCCCGGGTTCAAGCAATTCTCCTGCCTTAGCCTCCCGTGTAGCTGTGACTACAGGCACACGCCACCATGTCCAGCTAATTTTGTTGTATTTTTAGTAGACACAGGGTTTCACCATGTTGGCCAGGATGGGCTCAATCTCTTGACCTCATGATCTGCCCGCCTCGGCCTCCCAAAGTGCTGGGATTACAGGCGTGAGCCACCGTGCCAGGCCAGCTGTGTTTTAAGAATAATAATATTGATAACGCTATCTCAGGTTTTACTTTTCATACCGATTCACCAGAAAAGGCCAATTCAATCGATTTCTCCAAGTATTTTGATTCAAATTATGTGGCAAAAATATCATTGCTTTTATCTTTAGCATTATCACTTTCACTATTTACAGTAAAATAAAAGCAAAGGAATAAGAATGGAGCACTGTAACCTGGTCCCTGTACTGAATTACTATGATCAATAACCATGTTACTAGGAGGCAATAACACTATGCTCACATCAAATGGAAAAATGTTTTCTGAATAATATTATTTAGTAAAGTTTGAGGTTGCAGGTTGATTCTATATAAACAAATGTTACAGTCTCATTTTCAATTCCTCATGAAATGTTAAAGAAAATGCACTTTAACTTATAAATTTTGTGTCTTATGCTACTAACATACCAAGTGAGAAAAATTCACGGTTGAATTTTTTCTATCTTATTACCTGATATAGAATAGGTAGTCATAAATGTTCTTCATTGTAAATGTATTTGGAAATATTCATTTAATGCTTCAGCTATTTTAGTATCTCAGATGACTACATCTCCCATTATAATTTGTAATACTGTATCTCTCTTTTCCTGCTACTTCTTCCCACATAGAACTAAAAGATATTTTGAATATGTCCAAACCCTTTTGAGTTACATATATATACCACAGATTAAATGGCATATCATCATTTTAAAACTTAAACTAGATTCAGAAATGTACTAAATACTAGCCTTGATAATTTCAAATTTACTTTCCAAATCTGAAGAAATCAATTTTAAATTCATTTTCTTGTTCAGTTTACATTTCTGTTGTATTAATGTAATCAGAATCACTCATTCAAATTGTAAGAGGTTATAAAATCTTACTTCTCTCTCTTGTTGTACTAAATGCACAGAGATTCCATTAGGAGTGACAGACTGTAACTACACAAAAAGATCCACAACTGTTATGGCATTATTTTATGTCATTCTTCAAAGCACATCCTTACTAACATTGTGAGTTTTGTTTCGTTTTCTCACTCAAATCCATCCTCATCCATTGACGTTAACAAACACTTATCTAGTAAAACCAAAACAATGCCAATTTAAAAATGGAGATTTCTAAAGGTAAGAACATTTTATATCTATATAGATGCTCCTCGACTTATAGCGGGGTTATATGATGATAAATTCATCATACACAATTTTTTCCACTTATAATGAACTTATATAGGGATAGTCCCATAGTAAGTCAAGGAGAATACTGAATGCATTTCACATTTGCACCATCATAATGTTAAAAAATCATAAGTCAAGACTGGGCACGGTGGCACACATCTGTAATCCCGGCACTTTGGGAGGCCAAGGCAGACTGATCACAAGGTCAAGAGATCAAGACCACCGTGGCCCAAAATGGTGAGATCCTGTCTCTACTAAAAAATACAAAATTTAGCTGGGTGTGGTAGCACGTGCCTGTAGTCCCAGCTACTCGGGAAGCTGAGGCAGGAGAATTGCTTGAGGTTGCAGTGAGCCGGGATTGTGCCAATGCACTCCAGCCTGGTAACACTGCGAGGCTCTGTCTCAAAAAAAAAAAAAAAATCATAGGTCAAACCATATGACTTACAGTTTAGGAGGACCCTGTGTGTGCGTGCATGTGTGTGTGTGTGTGTGTGTATAGTATTGACCTAACTTAAGACTTACATTTCAATATTTAAAAATGCAACCATTGTCCAGGCACAGTGGCTCATGCCTGTAATCCCAGCACTTTGAAAGGCCAAAGTAGGTGGATCACCTGAGGTCAGGAGTTCGAGACCATCCTGGCCAACATCGTGAATCCCTGTCTCTACTAAAAATACAAAAAATTAGCCTGGCCTGGTGATGGGCACCTGTAATCCCAACTACTTGGGAGGCTGAGGCAGGAGAATCACTTGAACCCAGGAGGGGGAGGTTGCAGTGCGCTGAGATTGCACCATCGAACTACAGCCTGGGCAACAACAGTGAAACTCCATCTCAAAAACAAAACAAAACAAAAATGCAACCATCAAAAGTTTTTGGCTTTTAATGCCTTCCTGAATAATAAGGGTTAATGTCAGGGGCTGTGTTGATAGCATTCTAGGGCAAATTTACTATCACTATAGCACTGGGAAAAAATCTAATGAATTTTGTTCTATTTCTCCCTGTTAAATTCCTTGACTCTTTCCTTCCTTCATTCCTTCCTTTCTTCTATCTTTTCTTCCTTGCCTCCCTCTTTCCCTTTTTCCTTTCTATAGATGACACATCTATTTGAGACTCATTCTTGAGCTTGGTGTAGTATCTCAAAGGATACCATCTACTCTTAATTTGATCAACTTCCTACTAACCATAGGACCTCTGTTTTCATCCATGGTACTATAAATATGTATAGAGGGTTCTGTTCTTTGTGAAAACCTATTACTTGTATCCTTTATTGTCATTTAAAAGTTCAATAATTTATAGCCCTTTAACTTCTCTTGTGTTCTCACTAGAATAGAATACTGCTCTATAATTCTTCTCTCTGGCCCCAAATGCTGTTCTCCCTTGCAAAACGTTCCGCTGTGCCATTTAAATATCGCTTTATAGTTAAACAAATGTCTCTGCATCTTCACCTGCTTATAGTGCAGTGTCATCATTTCTGTGCCTTAAATAAAACCTGGCTCCACCCAAAACTTCCTCTCCATCTATCTCTAGGAAATGGTCTTTATTTTCATTCCTTTTACACAGTCCAGTGCCAAGAGGTGGAGGAAGCTTTCTTCCGCTTTTCTAAAGCTTCTTCCAGATAGTTTATTTCCTAGATTCAAGTATAAATGTCTGCTTCTTTTTGCTCATGTTGTCTGTACCTCCACTATGAGTACTTACATATTTGACTTCTTTCCTGACAGTTCTCCCTCAGTGATTTAGGACACATGAGTTTCATGCTCTTGCTACTGCAAGGACACTCATCACCCTTGGTGATGTTTTGGGTATGTAAAGTCCATCTGACACCATATCTTAACAAAAGCTTGACTGCCTCCACTTCAATGGTCATCATATCCACTGTTCTTTAACCACTTCTTCTAATGATTATGTCGTGTTTTTGTTTTTGTTGTTCACCCAGAACTAATCTAAGATTTTATATTCAAATATCGTATTCTCGGAATGTTACCTTTCTGGGTCTTCTACTTTCTTAAATATATAATAGCTGTTTTTCCAACTCCTTGGTTCCACCAGTTCTTTGATTCCTCCATTTCCCACCTCACAGCCACCCTCTGCAACTGATCAGCGTTTTCTTTTGCAAATGAGTCTAGACACTTTGCTTTACTTTTATACTGAGAGAATATAAAAATACTCTCTCATTATCACCTCATTCATCTGTATTCCTATTCTTCCACCAAAACCACAAGTTCGAACCCTGAATTCATGCTAACACCAGGTGTTTCTGTTTCTTTATTGTGCTCTGCAAGTGTCCCTGTACAAACTGGTATAGTTTCCACTCACGGTATCTAAATTCAGCTTTGCCCTCAACATCAGCCATTGTCATAGGCAAGATATTGGTCTCCCAAAGTTATCTACCTCCTAATCCCTGGAAAATGCGAATATGTTAGGTTACATGGCACAGGAAACTAAGAAAGTAGACAGAATTAAGTTTGTTAACAAGTTGACTTTAAAATAGGGAAACCACCCTGGATTTTTGAAGTTGGCTCATTTTAATTACCAGGATCCTTTCAGTGTGGAAGAGAGGGACAAAAGAGTCATGGTCAGTGCACTGTGGTATGCGGAAGGCTCAACAGGCCATAGCTGTCAGTAAGTATATGAGAAGTCATAATCAAGGAATAAAGACAGCCTCCAGATGGTTAAAAAAAAAAAAGGAAACAAAACTAGGAAATAGATCTCCCTAAATCCTAGAACAGAAAGATATATAGGCCTGCCAAAACCTTAATTTCAACTCCTGATACCCATGTTAGATCTCTGACCCATAGACCTGTAAAGTAATGAAGCAATGTTTGTTAAAGTCATTAAATTTATGTCAATTTGTTGCAGTAGCAAAAGGAAATTAATATCTCCATTAATCCTTTTGCTTCCCTAAGCTAGGATTTACTTCCATTTTCCTCTGCAAGTACAAGTTTGTACCCTTATTTACCAGTAAAGACAACTCTGAGAGCTCTGTCAAAGTTTGCGGTCATAAAGCATAGTTTTCCTTAACTTTCTTTCTCTGAACCTACACATTTATCTGAAGGATTGTTCTTCCTCATCAACATCTATGCTGTTAACGGTAACGTAAAATCCCCCTTTAAGCACATCTTACCTTCTATGGGCCTTTGCTCCAATTGTCCTCTTTCCTATATTCCTTCCTCCCAGTAATGGGGGAGACATGATACTCTTAGAGGATAATATAATTCTCCCATTGCCCCACAACCAAAGCTTAAATTCTACCTTATCCTTTCCTTCTTGTTAGAATCTATTGGATGTACAGCCCCTTTTTCTACTCTCACTCTCTGAGCCCCTGTGATCACCTGACTCTTTATACACAGTTCACCTCTACAACCTTCTAATTCCACCAGCATCCCTCCACTGAACCTGCTCCCACCACTATATTCAAGGTCTTCTCATTTCTAGCACATGTGTTAATGGTCTCTATGTTACAGAATGACTGTGTGAAAACAACATAGTGGATCATATTATTTTTGAAACTTTTTACTCCTTTACCAGTGACTCATGACTCTCTTTGCTATAACCAGTCTATAATTTCTTTTACATGTCTCTCTTCCTTTGCCTACATTTTAAATAGTTGTATCCATTTGTATATCTTGGCAATATTCCATTTTTTACTCTCCAACATCCTCACATATGATCTCATGGCTTCACCTTTAAAATTAATCTAATTTTTGCCCTAATTTATGTGCTCTGCTTGGATCTACCCCCAGAATTTTACTCTAATATTTATAACTGTCTACTGGTTGCCTCCACCTAAATATTCCATATGAGCTGAAATTGTAACAAGTCAAAAATCAATATCTTCCACTTAAATATGCTTTTTACCTGCATTCTTAATTTTATATAATAACATTTACATTTAACAAGTTAATCAATTTAGAGAACTATTTACTCTTCCCTCTCTCTTGGACTCACAATCATGGTCATGATGATTTTTACTTGTGAAATATTTCTCAAATCATCCAACTGTTACCCATCTTTGTCAGCACTCAGTGTTTACCTTCTGAAATTATCTTGCTATACAAAACTATTAGCTTGTCTCCCTTAGTTCAGTATTTTATTCTTTCAGAACGATCTTCTTTTGTATCACCAGAGAGCAGTAAACTACAGCACACAATTGACCATAATTCCTCCAAACGTAAAACCTTGCAGCGGCTTTCCACTGCTTAAGAGGGCATACAAATTTCTAAATAACTAATTACTACTTTTTTGTCTCTATTTGATTATTTAGTAACCATCATTAACTTTCTATGTGCAAAACTGAACTCCTGACATTTCTCAGCAAATCTGTCCCCTTATTGTCTTTCCAATCTCATTTCATAAGTATTCTTTTCTCACAATTTTCCCAACCCCAAAACTTGAAGTTATCTTTGACTACCCTCTCTTGTTCTGATCCTACATCTAATCCATGAGAAAATCCTTTGGGCTCTACCTAAAAGTCATATAAATAACTTGACTACTCACCACATCCACTACTAGCAGCCTTGCTGAACCAACTATCAGCTAGAGATGATTAAGTCAATAGCTTCATTAGGAAGGTTCCTACCTCCACCTTGGCTTTTTGCAAGATTAAGTCACATCTCAGCAGCTGGAATGACAATTTTAAAACCTAAGTCAGATCTCAGATCCTGCTTCCTCTACTTAAAAACCCTTCAGTGTTATTCTGTGTGCTCAGAGTAAACTTGTAAGTCATTACAGTGGCTTGTAAAGCCCTGCATCATATTGTTCTCTGTTCTTCTTTTGTACTGCTTTCCTATTAGTTTTGTTCCTATTTACCATAATGGAATGACAGCCTCCATAGAATAGATCTCCCTAAATCCTAGAGCAGAAAGATATATAGGGCTGCCAACACCTTAATTTCAGCTACTGATACCCATGTTAGATCTCTGACCCACAGACCTGTAAAGTAATGAAGCAATATTTGTTAAAGTCATTAAATTTATGTTTATTTCTTAAGGGTCAATGCCTTTCTTGTATTTATTTATTTTACTTTATTTTTAACTGTGGTAAATTACACTTTAACCCCTTTTAAGTCTACAGTTCAATAGTTTGAGATATATTCCCATGGTTGTGAAAAAAAACTGCAGATCATTTTTATCTTGCAAAACTCTTGCACAATCCTCTGCCATCCACCATTTTACTGTCTCTCTCTACATATTTGACTACTTTGGATACCTCATGTAAGTGGGGTGATGCAGTATTTGTCTTTCTCATTTTTAAATTTCTTTAATCTTTCATCAATAAGCAGCTTCAGTGCTCAACAAAATGCACTAACTTGAGGCTTTTCCTTCTAAGGTTTAAATCTGTGAAAAGCGAATTGAGTCTTGTTGCAGATATAATCTGAGCTTTTGTATCTTGGCAGGGCCAGAAGCCTATTGAGTTAACCTTTACCTTAACTTCTAATTTGAAGAATTATCAGGCAAAGAATCCACTGAAAAGTCTAAATCTGCTATGAAACAAATACCAGAGAAAGAAAAAAAGTGGGAGGAAGGGTGGGAGAAGAAAAGGGAAAGACAAAGAGAGAGAAAGTGGGAGGCATGACACACTAATTATGAGATTGTAGAAATGGGGTATGGGTTGGGAAAAGTAGTTATTGTTTGACTACATGTTATAAATATTAAAAGTTCATTTCTTTATTTGATGAGAAAACATTTTACCCCTATAAATTACTTATAAAATCTTGTTATTGCATTACAATACATTTTTTTTTGCCTCTCTGAAAATATTGTTCATCCTTTATACATCTCAAAAGCTGATACAGTGATTTATAGAGAGGGACAAAAAATGTGGGTCTCCATACAGTGGCACTCAATCCTGGAAAACCAAGTGAGATGAAGTAATATTTGGAATTGTTTCTTAAAAGGATTTTTCATATACTTCCAAAAATTTTCAAAATTTGAATATATTAACTCTGGAAAATGTTGAGGTAGAAACTGCTACCTCATGTAGCTGACTAAAGGCACAGTCTTCTGAATTAAACCCAAGTACTACTCATTTTTTGTTCAAATGTTTATGACTGACTTTGTTCATATATGTTACAAGGAAATGGAAGGTATGAGGCCAATGTGGTGGAAAGATATTTAATATTCTTTGATAACATACCCATTCACACAGACGCACACACAAATATCTAAAATATAAAAAGTTTTCCAAGATTTCTGCTTACAAAGTATTGTTATATCCTCAAAAGTATAAACACTATCATTTTTGTTTACAAGCTCTCAAAAAAAAAGATGAAAGATAATATTAAGAAATATCCTATCCTGAGTGAAAAATGAAGAAATGACTGAATAAATAAAGCAAACAAGCAAATTACTAAAAAAAAAAAAAAATTGAAAGGGACTAATTTACTTCCATTTGTTTCACTTCAAATTTACTTTCGGGAATATTTGCTACAAAGAGTAGGAGCCATCTTGCTGAAGGATTTTATTAGGCATGGAGTTTGAAACTGGACTGCACTTCCACAATGAATTCTGACTTTATGATGAAAAGTTGGGTAAGCCTAAGAAGGCCTCCAGTAGGTGGGAAATTGGTCACTATTAGAGACAGAACTATAGGAAGTGAAAAAAGTCTTCAAGATACGTAACTATCCCAGATATGTTTATATTTCTTTTTATATCTCTCTGTATGATTTCTTATTATCCTGTTAATGGTGCTTATTAGTCACAGAGTTAAAACTAAAACAGAGCAATGATTATATTTTTACAAATAGTAAAATCCATAGAAAAACAGTAATTAGGCAAAGAATCTACTACCTACCATCACAATCCAATGAAGAAAAGCAGACTGTATTCCTGGAAAGGGTTATAAGAAGATGGGAATGTAGAGAGCCAGTGGGAGCTAAGAAGTGACACTGGGAATTTACACTGCAGGAAGGCTGCACAGTAACTGACACCTGGCAACAGTCATCTCATTGCCTGCTTGCCTGGCACCGCCTCTTAGGGAAGGATATGGTTTTCTGCCACCATGATTGATGCACAGAATCACAGACATGTCACAGCACTAAGGAGCTTCATGACTACAAAGACAAGCTTCTCTAAAGTGAGTTTTATCTGAGCTTAAATATAGAGCACAGCTGTCAAACCACACAGGGCTCTCTTCCAATCTGATATCATTAAAATGATTTTTTGAACCTATTGTAATTTGAAAAGATAGGGTTGCTATTACTAGAGAAGATGGGTCAACTCTGGGTCAACGCTGAGCATCATTGATTGCCTACTATTAAATTTGCTTTATTTTAATGATGTTGAAGAACTTGTTGGTTATTTTAAGTATTTGATTACCTACAAAGTTTTTCCTAGAATTCAAAGAATTGTTATAGAATAAAGAATCTATAATACAACATGAATGACAATATAAACCAAAAGATCAAAAGTTATAGAAAAACTACATCTTATCATCAAATAAAATTTAACAAAGCAAAATGTAGTAACCAGTCTTTCCCTTTAGGGCTAGTTAAGTCGATTCTCTGCAGCATACGTTAAGCATTCATCCACATAATTTTCAAACACAATATCTGAGTTATAAAGGACAGAAAGATCACAACTACAAGCCTTGTGTAGCTTTTTTTTCTACATGTATCTGACAGATCATAATTTTCCAGCAAAAACATAAAGTATCATGGTTTAAGGAAGGCAACATTGAGTGGTTTGGGGTCTGCAGGACTCTATTAGCCCAACTATCAGTTTTTTAAAAATCTACTTGCTATGTAAAAATGTTAATCATTCTGACAAATGAAGTGAGAAACTAGTATCAGAATAATTTGCCTTCATAGAAAGTCACAAAATGTAGATAACATGGACAAACTAAAGAACAATACTATTTTTTCTTCTGTCAATCACAGAATGTATCCAAGCATTTAGAACAAAGCTTAACCCTTAATAGGTACTCAATAAATGTTACATAAATAACAAGACTGTAACAGCTGTACCATTTGTGTGAATTATACTTCTACAATACCCAAGGTATACTTTATCCAGAACAATTGTAAAACTGGCAAAAGTTATCTGACATCCACTGAACTGGCCACATAGGATAAAACCATTATTAATAAAATCACTGGACTTCTTGATTGGTTGGAATACCCTTTTATTATAATTGCCAGGAAATAAGATTTTTCTGAGCTGAAATCCAACCTTTTTGTAATAAATTAATAAGTGAAAAAAATAGATAATAGATCCCAGAGGAAAAATGTATAGTTATTCAATATGACATCTTTTATCCTCTAACAGAAATAATTCATTATCTTTTATGTTGTTTATTTTAGTTGATAGTTTAATTAGAAGATTAGTTTTAAGAAACAAGGTGACAGACACTACAATGATCACAGTTTATTAGGACTGATGCTAGTTGGATTTGAAGGGTGAATTCTATGTAAGAACAGAAATAAAAAATGGTGAACCACAGAATTTTACTATAGCTTAGCAATTTTTACTCATTCTCATTATGGAATCAGAACTGAAATTATAAACTATAAATGAATTATAATTTATAATACATAATTACATCTATATAAAAATGTAACAACATTATGTGTATTGACTATGTCAAGAAGAAACTGCACTTCCCTCAGCTTCGTATTTCTGCATAATTGAGAGCAGTTGTGGAGAATCACTATTCTAATCCACTGCTGGATGGAGACCTGATATAGGGTAATTGCAATAGAGTAAGAAGAAATGCTTTCTACACATACTGAACCACAATCTCTAATATTGCTGCTTAGAAAGAAGAGAAACAGACAGGCTTAGAGCATGGCTGCAGGCATGGGGTAGCTTTGTGATCAAAGGAGTCTGGCAGGCTTTGTGACTATGAGGCAAGGATTCAAGCAGAGCTGAGTTTTACAAATAGCAGCAGCAGCAGCCACAGAGCAAAGTACAGTTTTAACATGTGTATTATGTGGAAATGACCAGTAGCCACTTCTGTCTTTTTTGTCACATAGTCTATATGTATAGCAATTGCTATAGAAGTGTCATTCTTCATAGAAAGATCTAAGATTTTTATGTGATCATTCTTCATTGTGAAAACTTGTGAAGTCAGTGAGGACACATCAGCTAGCCATGGTAGTAATAGTAAATTTATTTAAACTTGACTGAGTATAGTAACAGTAGATTTTCGCAGCCTATGGAAATAGGAGACTCTCTTTTCACTTAGTTCAAAATGAAATGTAAAATATCTTAAAAACTAAAAATGTGTAAATTGCCTAAATCAGTACCTGGGTCATAGAAGTGCTAAATAATTTCTTATTCACACTGTCAATAATAAATTCAATAAACTTTCATATATCCCAAGTTTATTGTGATTATAAGGTAATGTGTGCTGTCAAAGTGATTATAAAATGATTTATAAAATAAGTTGTATTATCAAATTACAGTTATGCATAAGGTTTGAGCATGACAGAATCAGAATACAATAAAATATTTGGAACCATAAAATAATACAGTGTTGGTTATGTGAAATTAATGTTGTTATGGGTAAAACAGAACTCATCAGCTGGCCCACATAAGCAGCTTAGTAAGGAAACAACAAACCCATTTCATGATTTTGATTTATAGTCTTCCCCTGAGAAATGCCTGTCCATTGTTGGACCGTCCATGTCCCACAGTTCCAAAGTTTCAATTCAAGGTGATGAAATGGAAATACAGCTTAAGTCCTTGATATCAGGTCTTAACTTTTTACTGTTCAACTCTTCTTCAAAATCCTGAAGAAACTGGTAACCAAGTTCTATGCTATGCTTTCTAATTAGAAATATATATATAGTGCATTAAACTCACATAAAATATATTTCAGAATAGTTTTCCCTTTATAGATCTTGATCTATCGTTCATTTATTTACTTACCCTTCAGCTCATTCAATACATATTTTTGAGTATGGACTATAGTATCCAGCACTATGCAAGGAAGCAGGGCACAGCATTGAGTGAAAGCAGGCAGGTCTCTACCAACTTGATGCTCACACTTTTGAAGGTGAAGCAGATGTTAGTCAAATCATCATACAAAAATGTAAAATTACAATGATAATAAGTACTAGGAAAGAGTGTTACATTGTGCTATGATATTGTATAAGAGATAGCTGACTTAGGATACAGTAAAAAAATACTTCTTTGTGAAATTCATGATTGAACTAGAGGCAAAGAGGAGAAATTCTTTCTGAGTAAAGGTGGCCCTGTGTGCAAAGACTTTGGAACAAGTACATGCAATACTCCAGGAACTCAAACGTTCTCCTGTCAATGTGGTTAGATAGAGTTCCCTGAATTAAGCAGAACATGGTGTGTAACAGAAACAGAAGCTTGGACAATTTTTTTTTTCTTTTCTAGTCACCCTGCTTATACTGATCAATTTCAAGATGCCAGAATCCTGTGATGCAATGTGTTTCACTGTATTGAATCATGTTACAATGTCTAACTGATTCCATTGGTAAGATAGGGGCAGTAGATTAATTAAGAAAGAGTTGGCTTTTACTGACAAAGATGACAGCAACTAGCAACGATACGGATTCATATACATGAATACAGCACACACCAGTTTAGGAAGGTCGTCATTGCTATAAAAATCTTGCAAATGTGCTGTTTACACTATTTGCTGAAGTTTTCTCTAGGAGCCATTCTATATGTTAATCTTCTGCTCGTGTTTTACAATTTATTCACAAATGCGTGTACAGTCAATGTCTGACTCAATTCAAAGTAAGTTAAAACTTTAAGACTCAAACACAATATACATTTCTTAAGATGATACTTTTACAAAAACATTACAGCCAACTAAAAAAGTGACAGAGTAAAAAGAATAACTATATAATTATGTTCTCAGGGTCAATCTTTATTGGTTATACAATTCAAACTATCCCCTTCTTACTTCTAACAGTACATGATTTGCCAATTGAGATGCAAGCTAAAATAGCTATTAAGCTAGATTCTGCAAAGACAGAGAATTAAGGTCTAAGCACCAAGCAATGAAACCGAACTTTGAATAGACAATAAAGATGCTTTATTATTAATCACAGAGTATATCTCAGCCTACCTAGGACCCCAAAGTATTAATTCAATTAAAGCAGTTATTAAGGCTCATTGCCATTTATTTAAGTTTCTTTTTTTTTCTCCCTAAATGATATCTGGAGCTATTTCTTGGACACAGTAACAAATAATTTATCTCTTTTCCAGAGTCTGTAATGGCTGGCAGATATAGAGAAAGCTGGCCTATATAGAGAAAGCTTACTAATGTTTTAGAACTTCTTTTGTCTTATAATAGTAATACCAAAAGAATTAAAAGTAGAGACTTGAATTAGTATTTCTACAACCACATTTAGAACAGCATTATTCATAATGGCCAAAAGGTGAAAGCAACACAGGTG
This sequence comes from Sapajus apella, assembly GCF_009761245.1. Classification (NCBI taxonomy): domain Eukaryota; kingdom Metazoa; phylum Chordata; class Mammalia; order Primates; family Cebidae; genus Sapajus; species Sapajus apella. The sequence continues at coordinate 5,474,155 of NW_022436985.1, forward strand.
TCTATAGACAGATAAATGGTAAGTAAAATATGTTATATACATACAATGAAATATTATTCAGCCTTAGAATCAAGAGTATTCTGACACATGCTACAGCATAAAGGAACTTGAAGGTATTGTGCTAAGTGAAATAAGCCAATTACAAAGGACAAATACTATGTGATTCCACTTATATGAGGTACCTATTGTGAGTAAAGTACTTACATTACCTTACATAAGAAAAAAAAGTAGTATGATCTTTGCCTTGGATAAATTCATGGACATGGCATATAGAATGGTGGATGTCAGAAGCTGAGAGGAATGGAGACTGGGGTATTATATGTAACGGGTACAGAGTTTCAGTTCAGGAAAATAAAAAGTCTCTATAGAGATGGTAGTGATTGTTGCACAGAAATGTAATTAATGTCACTCTACTACACACTTAAAAATCATTAAACTAGTAAATTTTATGTTATGTGTATTTTATTTCAATTAAAAACAAAACATCTTGTCCTCATAACCTCCTTCAGCTCCACTTAATTTTTTATAACAAAATTTTCACTGATTTGCTTGTTCCTACTATCTCCAATTTCCTTCTTCTCTTGAACTGACTCAATCGAATTTTTAATTTTAATATTTTACCAAAACTTCAATTCTCAAGATAATCAAGATCTCTACATTGCTGAATGCAGTGATTGCTGAATTCAGTGATGAAGACTGAACGCAGTCAGTCTTCATCATACTTGAAATGTCACTTGATAACTACATATTCCACATTTCCTGAATCAGTACTGTTTTTATAGTTTAGATGTAACTAATAGCACCCCCTTTCATGTTCAGAATTGTACCAGATTGGATGATGATATGGTTTGGATGGTTGTCTCCTCCAAATATCATGTTAAAATGTGATTCCCAATGTTGGCAGTGGGGATGGCTGAGAGATATTTGGATCATGGGGCAGATTCTTCATGAATGGCTTAGTGCCATCCCATTGGTGATGAGTGGATTCTCACTCTGGTAGTTCATGCGTGATCTGATTGTTTAAGTGGATTTGGAACCTCCTCCACTTCTCTCTTCCTCCCGTTCTTGCCATATGATGTGCTGGCTCCCTCTTCAACTTCTGCCATGATTGTAAGCTCCCTAAGGCCTGCCTAGAGGCTAGGAAGATGTAAACATTATGCTTTCTGTACAGCCTACTGAATAATGAGACAAATGATACCATTTTTCTTTGTAAATAACCCAGCCTCAGTTATGCATTTATAGCAATACAAGAAGGACTGAAACAGATGATAAATCTTGTGGTAAGCCAAGCTTTCACTATTTTATGTATTTACTCACTTCATCTTTATTTAAATGTTATTTACTTGACTTCCAAGTTACCACACTCCTGCTTTTTGTTTTAGAAAATGCAGTGTTTATCTGGTTCCTTCTTACTGCCACTGTTTTTTAACTGAAACATTATAATTGTACATATATATGGGATATGGTTTAATGTTTGAATACATATATATGCTGTCTAACGATCAAATCAGGGTAATACGGGTACCCATTACCTTATGAATTTATCATTTATTTGTAGTGTGGATATCTAAAAGCCTCTTTCCTAGGTATTTTGTAACATATGATGTCTTACTGTTAACCATAAGTCACCGTACTGTAAAATAGAACAGTAGAATGTATTCTTCCTATCTAACTGTAACTTTGTACTCACCCTCTTCCCAACTTTCCCTCTCCTTTACTCACATCCCAGTATTTTTAAATTTTGAACTTCCCTAGAGTTTGTTTCTATCAAACCCTTGATGATTATATCCAGTCTTTCAACTTGAAAAACAGGTAAAATTTGATTACTTCTAAATTCATCACTCTAGCCTGGACACCCCTCAGCCTACGTATTTCAGAGTTATGTGGAAAACTCCTCTGTGCTGTCTACAATTGGATCTCTAATGGATATCTCAAATTCAATAGGTTCTCATTCAAATATGAGCGCCCATCTTCCTCATTGATTTCTCTATCTCAGTAAATGATAAATCCATTCTAGGGATTGAGGTCCAAAACCTTATATGCTTTTTTTCTCTCTTGCCCCTAACCCAACCTATGAGAAAATTCTATAGATTCTGACTTCACACTTTATCTACAGTTATACCATAGTTACCATCATTCTCTATTACCACCTGGACTGGGCATCCAGCCTCTCAGATCATTGTAGCTTTTGTTTTGCTTATTTCTGTCTGCTCAACCCTTCTAACCCAATATAGTCTCTTATAAACACAGTAGCCAGAGGAATCCTGTGAAAGTGTATGTCAGAATACGACACTAGCCTGCGGAAAACCTCTAGCTATCTTCCTATTTTTCTCAGAGTAAAAGTCAAAATCTTTACAATAGCCAACATAGCTCTACATAATTTGGCCTTCCTTTACCTCTTGAAATGCATCTTTTTCTGCTCTATCTCTTCCCACATGATCTGGCAACACTAGGCTTTTGCTGTTCCTACAATATGTTGAGCACACTGCTACCTCAGAGCTTCTGTGCATGCTATTTCCTGGAGCAACAATGCTCTTTACCCAAATAATTAATTATCTCAACATCTCATTTTATTCAGGTGTTAACCAAAGAAATGCCCTTTTCAGCCACTCTATTAATTTGCAATTCCACTAATCTCCCTCAATTGCCTTTTTCTACTTAACTTTTCTGAAGCACTTATCACAATCTACTATACTCTATATTTTAGTTACTTTGTTTTATATCATATAAATCATCTCACTAGATTATAAACTCATAATGTCCATGAGAACAAGAATTTATGTCTGTTTTATTCATTAATATATCTTTTTTGCTTCAGTGCATTTAGTAGGTACTCAATAACATCAGTTGAGTGAATGAAGGAAAGATAATTTTTAAAAAAGTGAGAATAGCGTCAATAGTTATTTGCTGATATAAGATCCAGGGATGATCACTTTTTGTTAAGTGCCTACTTCTGCTAATCACTATATCAAAGATACAAAGGAGAATAAGGCAAGAGCCCTGCCTTCACTGAGTTCATTTTCTACTGGACATATAAACAAGTAAACTAATGGTTATGTTTTTTTCTGTAGTTTTATATATTTTAATAGTATCACCATTTATATTATTACTTACGTTATATAAACTTAGTAATTATTATTGATTCCTCCTTTATGTTCAACTCCAAATCCAATCTCCTTTCTCTCTCTCTCTTTCTTTCTCTTTCCTTCTTTCTTTCTTTTTTCTTTCTTTCTCTCTATTTTCTCTCTCTGTTTCTCTTTCTTCCTCTCTTTCTCTTTTCTCTTTCTCCTTTCTTTCATTCATTTGTTCGTTTTGTTTTTTAACAGACAGGGTCTCATTCTGTCACCCAGGCTGTTGTGCATTGGTATAACCATAGCTCATTATAACCTCAAACTCCTGGGCTCAAGTGAGCCTCCCATCTAAGCCTCCTGAGTTATTTCTATGTAATACATCTTCAAAATGCATCTTGGATCTAACTACTGCTCTTCACCTCTACAGCTACTACCATGGTACAAACCACAGTTATTTCAACTGGGGGTTTTATTAGCCTCTTAACTGTTCTCTCCACTTAAATTCTTTCCTCTTTCACATATACTTTAGAAAAGTATTGTCTGCCATTCCCTGCTCAAAATCTTCTGAAGTTCTCACACCTTGCTTAGAATGAAATCCAACCTCCTTACTCAGATTTACAATATCCAACTCTCTCACACCATCTTTTACAACTTTTCTTTCCTCTTCTCCAAACACCAGGTCTTCTTGCTGTTCCTACAACATGATATACTCATGTCTTCTTCCAGACTTTTGTGCTTGCTCTTTCTCAGTGTCTTCTCCTAGATCTTTGTTCCTTTATATTGCACATGTCTAACTGAATGTTACCTCCTCAGTAAGGAATTCCATGATCTGCCTTCCTAAAATAACACTTAGATCTGTCAGTGTTCAACATACACTATTCCTTGATTTCTTCATAGCACTATGACTGTGTGGAATTAGATTATTCGTTTGTTCCCTAATCCCCCTCTAAGATTTGTTGTATCAGAAAATTCAAGTATTTACTGCTATACCCTAAGTATTTACTGCTATACCCTAAGAACTGCCATACTCTAGTTCTTAGGGGATAGCAGTGAGTGGTGTGTAGAAGATTTTCAATGAACATTTGTTGATTGAATCAATAAATGCAATGCAATAAGTGTTATAATGAAAGCACCAATATAATAACTCTTACTGAATTCCTACTATGTACCAGACACTTTTTCAAAGACTATGCTTACAAAAAGAATAAAACATAAATACTATTCCTACGAAAAACATGGTCTATTTTGAGTTTGAGAAACATAAGGACCTTCCAGTAAAACATGATGCTGGAAAAAGTGCTACTAAAATGAATAAAATATAATATTTCTGCCTAAGACAGAAATAATTTATGAAAGCAGTAGATTTTTGTACTGTACTGTGAAGGAATTTACAATGCAGTAAAGTCAAAGAAGGGTATTCTACATAATAGAAGCTACACAGGCCAAAGAATGGACAATATGAAAGGGCTTGCTGGAAACATGGCACTGTACTAGAACATCTTGAAGAGAGTAACTTAAGATGAAGTTAGAAACTTGGGAATCACATTTCAAGAGTATTATAGGTTGTTTCCCAGGAAGCAGCTGGGGCAAGAAGCACTGTTATAAAGCTATTGCATCAGGTGAAAGAGGAAAAGATCAAGAAAAAGCTGAAAAAAAGATACTAAGTAATCATTGCTAAGATAGATAAAAATAAGGATAATACTGAGAGTTTTTTCAGAAGTAGCTCTTGTACTATTTTTAAATTTTTTTTTAATTTTCCTTCAATTAAAAAAAGGACTCAAAAATTAACTACATAAGGGTTATGAGAAATAGCAAAAGGGAGAGGATTCCAAAGTTTTTATATTGAGGACCCAGTAAAAAGTGATGCACTTCACACACACAAAACACACACATACACATACACACAATTATACATGGGAAAGCACATTAGCAGCACTGGACTAGGCAGTGGGAAATAACATAATTTTTCATTTTCAATGTCTTGAATTTGAGATTTTTTTCAGGACATCCAGGTGGTGTATCATCTTGGAGCTGAGATATGGTCTGTAGTTTCAGAGAAAGATCTCTGCAGGAAATAGACGACAAAGAAGAAGAAGACTCAAGTGAAATAATGCATATAAAGCTATCAGAAATGTTAACTTCACAATATTCTGACAGAACAGAATCATCAAAATGCTGGGGAGAGAAGCAAGCCATAATGTAATAAATTAACAGATGAATTGACAGTGAAGAATAGAGATAGTGAAAGTAGGCTGCTTTTTCAAAGAGGTTTGCAGTGAAATTAGGGAGGGAAAGTGACAAAGCCAGAGCAGGAGGCAGGGATGCAAAAGTATTGGAAGAAATATCCATTTAGCAGTAGAAGCACAGGAGGCTGACAGGGAAATAGAGAACAAGATGAAGAAGAGAAATAAAAGACATATTAGAAAAATTGAAAGATCTTTTTCAGAAACCAATGATGTCAATTGCTCCTTTTTTGTCTGTGTTATATCCTGAGTAGAAATAGGAAGACACATTCCATTACCAACCCATTGTCTCAAAAGAGGTGGATGTATATTACTTGGGAGTACCTGAAGGTCTATATTCTCCAATTCCTAATAACTCCCTTTAGCAAAGCAAGAAGAAAAGGGTAGAAATTTATTATTGTATAGAGGTAAGGGATAGGGCAAGACTACATGCTAGAAAATCATTTTCTCTTAATCTCATTTAAAAAAAGAAAATTTTCAAGTTGTCATATGCCTAAACATTCAACAAGATTCAATACTCCTCATACTTATAACAAACTTTTCCCAATATAATCAACTGGACTTCAATGTTTCTTCTGATTATCTTGCTCATACAAATAAAATGCTATGATACATTTCTTTTCTAAAAATAGCTTCACTCTTTCATATTTGCTTAAAGTTGTACTTAATACAATCTGTTTTAAGCTCCCATGACACTTTGAATGGCCACACAGATATTGTGTCACAAAATCACTTAGAGTTCTGTCCAGAAAGCTAGTGTTGTTCTCTGCTCCAATTTCCTAGAAAAGAGTTCAACTCCTTTATCACAGAATCTTTTAGAATCCCATCATCGTGTTCTGGCATCAAGCTGGTTGCCTAAAAGTGATTTCCTTTTTTTACGCCGCATGCTATATTTTGTATTCCTTGAACCTTCGCCACACATACTTCTAGAATTCAGTTAATACTACACTAAATTGCTCGAGTTATCATAAGATAAATCTCCAAAGTGTCTCCTTAATTTTAAAATAGTTCATACATTCAATATATACATTTTTATGTAGTTAGTCAATATGCAAATACAGAAGAATTGCCATTCTTAATCTATACCTAGTTACATTTAATATTGATTGAATTATCTTTATTCTTCAATATAATAAATCACAGCTTCTATAATTCTTTATTTAAATATAAAAAGAGGTTTTAGGAAATGATGGTAGCATATCTAATTTACTGACATTCTTCTTTTGTAAACAATACTTATTTAGAAGTATATATCAATATAAAGCTCTGCTGATGATTAAAGATATAAATTGCACTAAAAGATATTTTCATCAAAAATTTAGAGTACCTACCAAGTGCTCCTATCCTCTGAGTCTTCTACTTTCTCCCTACTTTCTTCTCTGCTTAACGTCTGCAATAACAGATTTAAGCAGTGTCTTTCTTGTAAGCTTTTCTTGTCACCTCACAAGTCCCTTCCCTCACTCCCCTAATACACTGTTTTCCAGACGCTAACAAAGGGCACATGTGGCATTAAGTGCATTTATCTCTTACAACAATAACCCATGGGCATAATGACCATCGACTATGCAAAATTTCATCACTATGCTGTGCACTCTTAAGGATAAGAACAGGTGTTTTATATATGTTAACTGGTAGAAAGAAGGGAAGAAGGAAGAAAAAAGAAAAATAGGAATAAGATCTATATTATAATTTAGGGGCATCTGATATGACTCTGAATTCTTTGTAGGATTTTGCCTTTTTCTCAGCAGTAGAAAGTTGCCATTTAATCCAGGCCATTAAAAATAAAAAGTTATGGACAGTATTCTAAGTACAGAAAATAAATGAGAAATTCAGCGGGTTCACATTATATGATTGCTCCAAGAGTCCTATTCTATTTGCAGAAGAGAGAATCCACATGTTGTGAGCAGAATGGCAATGACACTGCATTTTATGAGGCTATTCAAAAAGCCACTATGGTTTATGTAGTGTAAAAGCTCTCAAGTTTTGTAGATTAACTCTACTACTTGATACCATCTTCTCAACATCTGAGGTTATATTTTTTCTTTTTAATGATTCAATAATTTAATGAAATATTTATTGCAATACTTGGACCCATTATCATTATTTTTACTTGTGTTCTGGTATAAAACCAAGTACAATTTTATTTTGTTTATTTTCCAGTATAAATATTTCTGTTGAAAAAAATTCGGAATATTATTGGTTCACATAGATACACCAAAAGTCTTGATATCCCAAAATGAATTTTTCTCTGCTTTGATAACAAAATAAATTTCAGTCTAAAAAAAAAGTTACAATTTTAATGAAGTCTTGGGTACCAGCCAATATGATTATTTTAAGAACCTATCTATTTTTCTCATAAAAGTTTTATCAAACTACCTGCCAAATATTCATGATCTATCCCTAATCACATCAGGAAAGAGTTGTGCTTTTCAAGTTGGAGAGGCTGAACCGTATTAGAGATAAAAATTATCTCTACAACTGCAACAAAAACATATGAAAGGGCCGGGCACGGTGGCTCAGGCCTGTAATCCCAGCACTTTGGGAGGCCGAGGCGTGTGGATCACGAGGTCAAGAGATCGAGACCATCCTGGTCAACATGGTGAAACTCCGTCTCTACTAAAAAATACAAAAAATTAGCTGGGCATGGTGGTGCGTGCCTGTAATCCCAGCTACTCAGGAGGTTGAGGCAGGAGAATTGCCTGAACCCAGGAGGCGGAAGTTGCGGTGAGCGGAGAACGCACCATTGCACTCCAGCCTGGGTAACAAGAGCG
>NW_022436985.1:5482339-5586136 GCF_009761245.1 Sapajus apella
TTCGGGCTGTGTCCTTATCAACACCAACCTGAATCCTATTTTCAAACTTACTTAGGTAGCACACAGTCCTGACATATAATTTTCCCTACCACACAGAGGCCTCTAGGAATTTGGGTTTTTCTTTCATATATTTTCTCTTAGAATCTGATCTCATGTGATTTCTCTTAGAATGAAACCTCTATGACTTTCCTTACATTATATCATACATGAAGAAGACCCTTTTCTCCTATCTTCTGGCTATGGAAATTTTACTCATTATCAAAATTACTTTTCCAATTTCTACAAAAAATCCTTTCTCAGTTCAGCACTCTGATGTACTTTTCCCTTCCTCTGAAGTCATTCAGCAATTATGGTCTGTTTATGCAGTTGACAATAATGTACTACACATTTTTGGTCTTGAAATTGTATATAAATCCTTTCTTGCTATTTTCATACTTTTATTTCTTATATCTTCAATCTAACTTTTATTATTTTGAAATCAGGGAGAGTGGTTTGCTCTTCTTGAATTCCTATAGTTCTTCATTAACTATATACCACTACCTCACTAAGCTCAATAAATATTCATGATCATTCTATAATAGATCATTTACAGACCCCTGGGCACTTTATTAAGTAGTAATGACTTTCCTTCAGGTTTACTCTACCTTTATAAAATAGAAAAAAATAATTCCTGGCTTTAAGTCAAAACTACAAGTGTTATAAGAAAAGTAAAAATACACAGTGTTATATATGTTCAGTAGGAAGGAAATCATGCTGTTCTGAGACTCAGTATCAGACAGCATTTCAGACAGCATTGGCATGTAATCAAACAACTGAAGGATGCATTGGATTGAGAAGTACAGGTATAATGATCTTGGAAACAAGTTTGTGATATATTATCAGATGCATCAAATAATATTGGGAAGTCTTTTTTAAAAAAAACCTCATAAAAAATGGAGGGAAAAAGGGATTTGGATAGAACCATAGTTGTAAACTAAATTGGATTGGACGATTTGGTTGTATATCCCTTTGAGATGGGGTAATTTCCAATGCCAAGATGCCATATCTTGATAACTTAATTCTAAAATGAGCTTAGAAGACTAATTTTATGGAAGAATCAGAAAGGAGAAACTACATCTTATTTAAAATTGCAATCTCTGAAATTCAAGCAGAAATGTTGTTTTTAAAATTTAGTGTTTTCTAACTCTAATGAGAATGATAGTTCTCATTATATTTAGATAACATCTATCATAATAAAAAGATAGATATTATCTTTTTATTATCACATTCTCAGATGCTATATAGCATGTACATAATTAGCACAGGATTTCTGGATTTCTAGAAAAGAAAGTGTTTAGATAAAACTGTGATCAAGATGTCCAATTTCAAAAAACTCATTTTAAAACCACCTGTAATGAGTAGACTCACTTCCTTATCTTTGCTTTTAAAAATCACGGTGTGCCTGTAATCCCAGCACTTCAGGAGGCTGAGGTCAGCACTTTGAGACCAGCCTGGCTAACATGGTGAAACGCCGTCCCTACTAAAAATACAAAGTAATCCCAGCAACTTGGGAGTCTGAGGCAGGCGAATTGCTTCAACCTGGGAAGTGGAAGGTTGCGGTGAGCCAAGATCACGTCACTGCACTCCAGTCTGGGCAACAGAGCAAGACTCCACATCGGAAAAACAGCAACAACAACAACAAAAAATCACATGGCATTTGTTCCTTGCTTTTATTTGCATAATTATACTACTATTTCTGTTTTAATATATTTTCAAGAAGTCTGGATGAATAATAATATATCTTTGTATCAAAATTTAATTGTATTTTAAAAACGCTTATAACTGTACCCTCAATGTTCCAGACCAAATTTCTTACTCAAAACATCTCTTTCTACTGTATCATGTAGCTGCATGTATTTATGTTATATTTAATCAAACTACCTTGAAACATGAAAATAAACTCTTAAAATCTTTACTCATTTTACATTTTCTGTGGCAACAACTTTACCTAGAGTTGAAATCATCTGCAGTTCCCAAGAAAGTTTGGATTTAGCCCCTAATAATTTTAGAATAATTAATATTACCTTTAATGAATTATACATTTTAATATAGCTCTTAGTTAAAATGTAATTTTTAATGTAAGCAGATGATGTCTTTCTAATATTAATTGAATTTATACAGTAGAAATGAAATTTTTGAAAACCGTGATAGAAATATATCATCAGAAAAATTTAAATACTCGCGCACTTTGTGGTAACTATCATATTTGGATTTTAGTCATTTTTCAAAAAAAGGAACACTGACTACTTAATTCATAATTTGAATTTGAATTTCCAAATTCCAATTTCCAAAGGAATTTTTTAATAAACAGATACATATATTAGGTAAGCTACTCTGCTTAGAAGTCATATAAAGGAGAGAAAAAATTACATTACCATGATGCAAGAAAGAAAATGAGTTTAAAAATTTAATCTATGAAAGTATTCTAAGTCTATATCTAGAAACAAAATCATCAAAATTTTGCATGTCTTCTGATGAATTTACTTGTCTTTACTGTTATAGTCATCACAATCTCAGGTATATGTAAGCAATTATTTCTTGCTTGGAATACAATTTTAAAAGGACAGGAAGAAGAAACTTTAAAAGTACTGACAGTATAGATCCATAACAGTTCCATTGTGACTAATTAGTAGATGCCGACCTAGTAGGTATTTCTTATCAGTGATGAGCAACCAGGTCATACAGGGTAAGGCTGGAGGCCACTGGCATGATTTGTTCACTGATGCTTGAAATGATACCTGCTTCAGAGAGCTTACTAAAGAGCTTACAGGCCTTTGGTACTAGAGGAAGAAGGCAGAATGAGATGGTGCTGTGACACTATCCTTTACCCTGTAAGCATTTCTCTTGAAGAAGACTACACAGCTGAAACTCCTCATTAGTTGACGTGCTCTCCATTCTTCTCATGCCTCTTGTGCCAACTCTGTTTTGTAGGCACATTGAAAGCACGATCCTTGCCTTATTCATAATATAATTTAATGGACCAGCTTGACACAGTGCCTAGAACATACTTTAAGTGTTCAACAAATGTGGAATTGAATTGCTGGTAAAATGAGCCCATTGGAATAACCTGCCCTTTCACAGATGCTCTGGCCAGCACTCACTTTATTCCTTGCCACACAATAGTTGGCTACTCCTGTATCAATCAATTACTGCAACTGATGGTAATTACTATCAATTAAAGAATACTTCTGAAAATAAATCATTGAGAATTCCCGAATGCATTCCTGTTGTCCTTCCCTCCTAATCTGATTCAATTAACCAACACCCTGCCTGAGAGAAGAATCTTCAGGGGTTGGAAGAGCATCTAAAATAAGCCAAAGGATTCTATTGGTATTCAAAAAAAAAAAAATAGCATGTAACTCTAGGATATAATGAAAGAATGAGAACCAGAGCTGGAAAGATAAGTGACAGAGAACAAAACATGAATGAATCTTAGAAAATAAAGTGAGGTTGGGCAACCTGAATAGTACTGAGAGATTCTGATTAATTAAATGCAACACTCATTTAAGAAACCTTCACTCAAAAGACCTAGTAGTTTTTATGGCCCCAGAAGTCTTCCAGACCAAGTGTTAGTCATTGTTCCCTCATATTCCTGATGCTAGAAATGCCCTAGCTTTGTAACTGAGAAAATCCGGTATCAAGCCAGGATTCCTCCTGGCTTCTGGTGGACAGAGATTTCATGCCACTTGGTATTGCTTTAAAGCCAGAGACAACCCACAAATTTCAGGGTTTAGCTGCATAAACCATCCCAGCAATCAGATTGGTGTATAGAGAGGCAAAATAATGACAGCAAAAGATGGAAATAATAAGTAAAAACACAAGCATTTTTATTTATTTTTAAATAAAACAGCATTGCTAGAGAACTCAGATGACAGCTTGAATAAACAACAAGGGAATCCAGAGAAATTTCACTTAAGTCCATCTAAACAGAAGATATTTAAAAATTTAGTCCTCAAAAGAATGTGTATAAAAATGTTTTGTTTTTTTTTTTTTAATTTCAACTTTTGTAAATGGACTGAGATCAGAAGTATCACTAATGACGTCTTAATGATTGTACTGGAAGATCAAGTGGAAGAAATGTCTCAAAACACAGAATAAAACACAAAAACAGAAATTATGAAAAAAAAATTTTTAATGTGAAAACAATGCAAATATTGAAAACTATAGCTAGGTAAAGGTCACTAAGTTACTGGATAAAAGATGTTAACAAAAGAAACACAGGTAAACAAATCTTATTAAAATGCCTGAAATTCAGAAAAAGAAAATCTTGCACTCTTCAAGACTCATGAATTAGACCAAAAAAATGACAGAGAACAAATTGTCATCGACTTTTCAACCACAATTATAAAAAGTTACATAGAAACAACATTAATGAAAAGACAGGGCTTGCAATCCTGTAATCCTGAATTTAAAATATCAACTACTTGTCAAGAATAAGAAAGAAATTGGACATATAAAAACATTCATAGGCCAGGTGCGGTGGCTCACGCCTGTAATCCCAGTACTTTGGGAGGCTGAAGCAGGCAAATCACCTGGGGTCAGGTGTTCGAGACCAACTTGGCCAACATGGTGAAATCCCATCTCTACTAAAAATACAAAACATGGTGGCATGTGCCTGTAACTCCAGCTACTTGGGAGGCTGAAGCAGGAGAATTGCTTGAACTGGGAAGGCAGAGAGTGGTTGCAGTGAGCTGAGATTGTGCCATTGGACTCTAGCTTGGGCTACAGAGGAAGACTTTGTCTCAAAATAATAATAATAATAAAAAAACATTCGTAGATTGCATCACCTACCTACACCATTTATTTAAAATGCTCAATATGAGCTTCTTTCATCTGGAAGTTTACTTGTACTGAATAATAATTCTTAATATAGAAAAGGCAGTCTATAAAATAATAGCTATTAATAATCTTGAAGGAAACTATTACATTGTTTGAATTTATCTTAGGAAGAAATAGAGAAAACAACCCAAATGCACTTGGATAAATCTATGGAGAGGAATGGACAGCAGGATAAGGAAATAAACAAGATTCTAAAGAAATCTTACCAAAGATCAAATATAAACTGGTAGAAAATCAAACTTTTGGTAGGGCAGGGTATACATTCTATCTTTCTTTCAAATATTAGGGAAGGTACATGTTTGATTATTAATGTAGGGAAAGGAACAAAATAAATATGAAGCTCTTAAATGTAATCAATAACTTTATCAAATAAAAATAAGAAAAAAGGGGAACTATAAAGAAAACAGGAAGTGTACATATCCACAATGTACCTTATTTCCTCAAATGACACATTTGTAATAAATAAGACAAATAAATATGAAATACTTATTTTAAGATTGTCCCTAGATTTGATTTCAAGGAATCTAATTTTCTTTTTTTTTTTTTTTTGTTAGAACAACTTAGCAAAATAAAATTCCTGTTTATTGTTTGACAACATTATTTCAGACATACATCAAACAGGCCAAATAAATAAATAAACAGCAACTTCATAGACAAAAAAGGAAAACAAAGGAAACCTTTTAATCTTTGGCCTTTTAACCATCTCACACAAACCAACTACTTATAGTACAGCTAAGCACATACACAACAAAGGTACTGGAATGCTCGGATTATGATTGTTTTTCTGTTGTCGTTTTCGCTTTTTTTGCAAGGATTTTTTTCTCCTTTGAGATTATAATGAACATGGTCACACCACAAGTAAAGTCAGAAGTAGGACAGAGAATGCTCGGAAGGCTGGTTTGGTCATCCGAGATCATTAAAAATGGCTGATCCTAACAATATGTACAAAAATATAAAATGTAAATAAAAAATACAAACAAATTTCCTTTTTAAAGTACTTTTAAGAAAAAAAGCAGGGCCCTGGAAGTTTTGGTTCTTTTTTCCTCCCCTGTTGCAAATTCTCATGGTTTGGGTTGGGTAGTGGAGAGCGCATCGTGTCATCTGCGGGTGGCACTGACCACGGTGGGCGGGCGGGCCGGCCTCGCTACTCGAAGGTGACCACGTTTCGATTCTGAGACGGGAAGTGGAGGATGAACAGGTCACGGCAGCCTTTTTTTGTTTTGTTTTGTTTTTTTAGTTTATCTTTTTCTTTTTTACTTCCTAATCATCCTCGTCGGTCTTCTGCTTCTTGGTATCGACATCGTCACCTAATTTTCTTTTTAATCAGGTCACAAAATTGGACAATGTTATGGTCACAGTTCTTCTAACTTGCATTTTTTTTTTTTTTACCTAAATAAGTTCTTGTCTCATTTCCTACATGACTTGGTATATTCATAAATGCTAATTTCCATGATTCATACTATCGATACTATATACGAATGATTTATGTTTGCATGGTAAATAATAGAATATATTAATGTATTTTTATTTTTGAGGACACTCTGAAGAAATATGTGTTTGTGCACTTATAGAGCTGAATGTCAATTGAGTTATGCTTCCCTATAAATTGATACAATATTATCAGAGATGTTTTAAGTTTGTGCCTGATAGACACACAATTTAAATGGCTTTTAATTTTTGTCATGTTTCATTTATTTATTCCTAGTTCGTTTGTTAAGAAATTTAATTTTTTAAAACAATTGAGTCCAATAGAGCAAAACTTTAAAAATCAAGGAATTATTTTTAAAAGCAAATAATATTTTAAAATTAAATAACTTATTCTTTCATGTATTCAACAAACTTATCTTTTGCATAATCAGATTTTAGCTTTGTTATTTAAATATAAATGCCATTAATTGGTACATATATCCTTAATTGTCCTTTACTGGAACCCACTTGGCACATATATGTTCTTGCTGCACAAAGTCCTGCATCATTTCTAATAAATTCTAGATTTCTTCTAAATAAGTTCCTGAAATTTCCTATAATTTGCAAACCAATTTTGAACTGACTTGGGACCCATTTAGTAATACTAATTCTTGATTTCCAATGACATATTCCCCTTATAATAATACTTAAAGCAATAACAACTACATCATTTAGGCAAAAGTGGGATGCCTTCCTCCTCTCTTCATTTTTTACCTGTAATCTCTTGTCTCATCCTCCTTTCTTATTGTACTCCTTTATCTTCTTCTATATATGTCATTTTACCTTGAGCAATAAAGTATTATCTACTTTTAGTTTGGTTTTTGATTCTCATTGAGCTCATGATATTCTGAATGCTTTTTAAATTTTAGTATGTAGTGAATGTTTACAGTTGTATTTATTACATAAGCAGCTAAGATTTAAGAAGTCACTTTTAAAAAGCAATGAAAAATTTTTTATTTCCAGAAATAAAAAAACAAACATATCCACAATCCTATTACATAAAAAATTTTAAATATGTACTAAATTTACATATGACCATAAAGGAAAGGGTACTTGCAAGCAGTGGAAAATAAGTCAGTAGGAAAACTCAAATATGTGTTGGAACCAAAGCTGGGAACAAAATTGTGTGGGGAAATAATTAGAGATGATGAGCAAGAGAGAAAAAGGTGAAGAAGTACAACATGTTTCTAGTTCTCTGGCTCTTGAAACATGTTTGTAGCATGCCTCCTCTGAGAAAATTCTCAGCTAGATTTTTAAGATGTCTTATATTTAAAGCCTTTCTAAGTAATGCTGTAAAAGATCATTCATCTGAATACAAAGATGCAATGAAGAGAAAATTATAGGCTAATATATTAAAATTTGTAATCCATATATACTTTTTAAAGTTTAAAATAGTAGTGCTTTCAGGTAGTTAAGGCTGGTGTTGAACAACATCTAGCTTTTTGTTTCACAGACCTTCTTTTAGATTTCTCCAACCTGGATAAACTAAATAAGATACACACAGATGGTAAAACCTTATGTTATCCTAGTCTGAAAAGATTAGCTTCATTAAAATGAAAATTAGCTACCACCTGCTAAATATGTTTTGGCACCTACGAAGTGGCATCCCATAAAAAAACCACAAATCCCTTTTTTAAACCTTCAAAGATGCCTTGGAAGTATTTTGAAGCATTAAAGTGAACAACAAAGTCTCAAAGAATTTTTCTTTAACCAGAGGAAAATTATCCTATCTCGTTTCCCACCCCCCAAACTATTGCTTTTTATTTATAAAAGAAGACTAAAAGTAATCTTTGAAGCAAGGACTAAAGAAAGGTTTATAACTTTCTTATATAAATATAAAGTGGAAAATCAAAGAGAGAAATGTAATTTTAACTATTTGCTTCCCTCTGTGCCAACTTTAGGGAACTAGAAACAAATAGCAGCTGAATGTAAAAAAAGACAATATTTGAAAGGGTATGAATTAAACATATATTTTTTTAATTTCACTGAAAAAAGATATCTGGAGGATCTTTTAACAAACATGTCACACATTTAGGTGGGTGAATATATGTGCCTTCTGGTTAGCCACAGTCTCATTTCATGCCTACTGTCTTAACGTAAGTATTAATAACATTCATTTTTATTTTCACAATAAAACTGTTTAAATGTCAAATTACATTATTACCCTTTATTTTAGTCATATATTCTATGAGAATTCTACAAACCAACTCCAATAATTTAATTTAACATAAATAGACATGGTTGGGAATCTGAAAGACTGAAAAAAAAGGCTCTATAAAATCTCTCTGGAAAGAATACCAGAAATAAACCTAAACTTAAACTTCTCTTTCAATCTAGTGCTTAAATTTCCATTACACTTTTAGTGATGATTTTCCAACTTTTACTTGTAGTCAGATGCATGAGGTTCTGTTCACAAAAGGCAAGCTCTGCTCAATCTTCACTCAGGACTTCTTTACTGCTCATTTATACAAGATCTAAGAAGTCTGACTATCTGGTATTTTGTTTTGTTTTGTTTGTTTTCAGGTTCCAGTAAACTGAAATCTTTAAAGGTAGGGTATAACTAGAAGGAGGGTCAGAAGCTGTGACTTCTGACATCCAGTAAGAAGGAAAAAAACATAAGGGAGAATATGTGCATGAATTGTAAATGTGTGTCGGTTGTTCTGAAATTAGAATAAATAACATTTTTAAATAAATAAAAATATGCAATTCATTTTGTAAAGGATCATTTTCAAAATATTCCGTATTAATTTAAAGGACATGAGGCTTACATGGTAAACTTTACTTATCTGAACAAATTAAATAATCAGTGCAGATTAATTTTTTGCTAAAGGAATAGTACATTTTTTTTTTTGTCTCGAGGGAAGAAAAATTCAGTTCATATATATTTACTTTAAAATGCCTCTGTCACTTATTTAGGCATAATGATGGCTCATAGTTGCATCAAAAGTTTCCATGTCTGGTATTGTTGCATATGTCATGGAGTTGAATACTATCTAAAATCTTTCCAACTTCACTAGAGAAGCATAGGAATGTGTTCTGATGTTCCTTCCTCTCCACAAATCACCTATCAGGAGGTTCTCAGGTCAGAAAATGACTGCTTTACACAATTTCTTTGAATTTTAATTTAGAATTAACTCTACATGAGTTTATATATTTTGTAATGTTTTTATATTATATTTTTATAAATCCAGGCAATCAATATCACTTTTAAATGGTACAATTAAGCTGCTGTGATTCTTCATTCAGCTTCCATGATGCTTATGTACCCTGATCTCATTCAATCTTGCCTACATTTCAGTTAGTTCCCTTAATTTCTGTATAACTTCCAACATTCTACTCTTATGCCTGAAATGTATGATTGTGTCAATCCTGCTAATTGTCTCTATAACAACATAAAATTCTCAGCATCTCTGCCTGTGATCCTCCTAGTCACCTAAAATTATTTCATTCTACTTGTTTATACAAGATAGGTCCTCTACCTTCTTAATTATATAACAGGGAATCTATGTTGCTATCATGTATGTTGAGTATTCCCCCGTAACAACTAACTCTAGATTCTAGGAAATATTTTCTTCTCAATGACCAATAACTAGATGCTCAGAGGTAAAATAAACCTACTGGGAAGGTTATATGAACACGATGAGCTTGAAATGTATTCCAAATAATTTTGTGGTTAAGAAAGTGAAGTAAGAAGCAGTTTATTTGATCTAGATGCTCTCTCGTGGGGAGAACTCTGGTTTTGCTTCACTGGAAACACATTATAATATAAAATAGATTCCACATGAATGATCTCATTGCTCTACTATAACAAAAGTGATTTTTAAATACTTTTCACACTTTCTGTATATTTGAAAGAAGTCTGATCATTTTTATTAATATTTCTCTATTCTGGAATTTTCTCTGTGCGTCATCCCAAGAACATAATATTTAATTGAAAATCACTGCATAATTTTTATCTAACACAAGCTCTATCACTAGAGGGAAATGTAAGGTGAAAATTTTTAAATAATAATTTTCTTTATATTTTATTAAAATGGCAAAAACCATAATGACTTTTGCACCAGCCTAAATATATATTAAATGGCTATTGTGTAAATAGCCCTTTAAAAGTAAAATTAGAAATATTACTGATATGATGAAAAAAATAAAATGCATAAAATACAACAAAAATGTAAAGATAAAATACATATTTGGCAATTCTTTTATAACAGAGATATTTTAGTCCAGTGTTTAATTGTGCCAGTATTTATACCAGCAAAATTAGACTTGACTCTGGTACTTATTATCTTGGTAACCTTGCCCAAATTCTCTTTTACAGATTTGTGAATATAAATGAGATAAAACAAAGCCTAGATACATGCAGAAGTTTTTTTTTTCTAATTAATATTATCAAAACAATATTATTTTTCTCATGTGACATGTAAAACAAGAAATACATTAAACGATTCGGTCTATATACTGTAAGGTAATTCTAATACTAATGACCTGGTTATCTAACTACACATGAATAAAATTATCTCCTTTTTTTGTATGAAAGTGTATAAAAACTAAAAAGTTTTCTTGAAAATAATGATCAAACTATCTAGGACTTTATAAATGGAAAATCTGTTAAAAAATTTAAAAATTCTGTTCAGGCATGGTGGCTCATAACTGTAATCCCAGCAATTTGGGAGGCTAAAGCAGGAGGATCACAAGGTCAAGAGATCAAGACCATACTGGCCAACATGGTAAAAACCCCGTCTCTACTAAAAATATTTAAAAAATTAGCCAGGCATGGTGGTGCACACCTTTAGTCCCAGCTACTGGGGAGGCTGAGTCAGGAGACTCGCTTGAACCCAGGAGGTAGAGGTTGCAGAGAGCCGAGATCATGCCACTGCACTCCAGCCTGGTGCCAAGGGAGACTTCATCACAATAATAATAATAATAATAATAATAATATATAAATAAAATAAAAAATTCTAATGGCTCTCTCCCCAAAGAATAAACAAAAGACCAAGTTCCACAGACACAAATATATGTTCACATCAACAAAATAGAATTTTATCTAGGAAAAAAATCTTGATAATACATACAAAGTAATTATGAACAATTTTATCAATAAAAGATAGAATTTTGGATGCCATAGCTAATACAGCACAGTAACTTTTTGGCTCTGGGACAAAAATGTTAAAAAATAGTAGTTAAATAGCAGAAGTACAAGGAATTAACACTAATTGTCTTCGTCTACATGTCTTTTTGTTTCTTAAAATCATAATGTGTCTTCTACATAAACTAAAGAGACAGTGTTAAGTCAGTGCATGTGATGTTTTCTAACAAATGTTTCTGTTTTGAGAAAAATGTTTAACTGATTGCTTTATGTGGTTATTTCTAGTGGTCTCCTATTGGAAACAGCTAAAGGCTAAAAAAGGTCAAATTGTTCAAAATGGTAGCAGTAATTTAAGGAGTAATGACAAACAAACTAGATAGCTAGAAAAGTCTAGATATCAAAAAATATGAGTGTTTAGCTATGATGATCATGCTTTATCCTAAGGCCAATGGTAGTCAATGAGATACAAATAAAGAAAGTCAAATAATTAGATTTAATATTGTATTTTAGAGATTGATTAGCAGCAGTGTGTGGGATAGAAATGTGAGTGATACACAGGATGCAAGACACACCTCTAAGCTGCTGCACTTGAGTTTAGAGCAGCAGACACATTCCATCAATTGAAGATTCGTCTCAGAAAGATTTCATTAATGTGGAAGAGTATGTAGCTTTAGAATTTTATGATGGCAGGGCTATGTCTGACTTGTCCACTGATTTCTGGTTGGCTTCAGCTACTGAACTCATGGTGATGACATTGCCCAGCATGGGTATCAGGTGGAAGGAAGATAAATAGGAATATTTTAGAAAGATATCTGAATTCATGGAATTTGTAGAATCTGGAGTCTCTCCTTCTCAAAGACTTAATAGAATAGTTTTATAATGCCCTCCTTATTAGTATAAAAACCACTTTTTTATGGAGAAATAGTAACATTAATCCTTAAAACTTTATTCCTTTTTTTTTTTTTTTTTTTTGAGATGCAGTCTTGCACTGTCCCCCAGGCTAGAGTGCAGTGGCATGATCTTAGTTCACTGCAACCTCTGACTCCAGGGTTCAAGCAATTCTGCCTCAGTCTCTCGAGTAGCTGGGATTACAAGAATATGCCACCATGCCTGGCTAATTTTTGTATTTTTAGTAAAGACTGGGTTTCACCATGTTGGCCACATTGGTCTTGAACTCTAATCTCTGCATGGAACTCTAATCTCTGCATGCCTCAGCTTCCCAAAGTGCTGGCATTACAGGTATGAGCCACTGCACCTGGCCTAAAACTATATTCAGTTTGGCCCTGGGCATTGTTTACTCAGTTATTATGGCAACCTTTTAAACATTTTTGATGATAATATTTATGTCAGTGGATTTCAGATATGACTCTTTAATACCTATTGTGCCATGCATCATTTTGAAGCCTGTTGGTTCCTAGGAACCTTTTAGTTTCTTTTCTATATTTACATTTACTTTGAGAAACATAGACACATGGGATGTCTATGCCTCAGATAACATATGGAAATAGACTGAAACAACATAAATGCTTTGTAGATATAAAAATATGGTTCTGTTCTCTATCCAAGAATATCTGAAAGGATGTTCTAACTGAATGGATGTTCTAATATCTGAAAAGATGTTCTGAAAAGGTGGATGCTACCAATGATAACCAGAAAATAATCCATGCTCTAAGTCTGAATGATACATGCTACTATGTATCTATA
Organism: Sapajus apella; assembly: GCF_009761245.1. NCBI lineage: Eukaryota > Metazoa > Chordata > Mammalia > Primates > Cebidae > Sapajus > Sapajus apella. The sequence continues at coordinate 5,495,475 of NW_022436985.1, forward strand.
CAACTGCCTGTCTGATTACAGAATAAACAATGCTAAATGTTTACACACATAATAAACTCCATTTTGTCAAAAATTGTCCCACTTCTGCTAATTGCACAACATTGAGGATGGTTAAAATCTTGAGACTATTTCACTAAGAACGAATCTTCTAACCAGCTATTATAACCAAGCAGGCAAGAAAGAGCATTGCTCTTGACAGCTCATTATCCTTTCTAGAATATACACATAGGAAAACAACAAGTTTAATAAGGTCCCTTTCTAAATTCAAAAATTCTGTATACTTTTTAATAGGAGGAGAATCTTCCATATTTAATATACCTGGCCTTGATGAGTATAAAAAGCCTTTTAAAATAGGTATAACTGAAAGAATATTTTTTAAATGCAAGGTTATGAATGACTAAAGATTCAGATTCTGGGAATAGACTGACATCAGGGAAAGCCCATACTCATAGAAGATACTTTCATTCATTTTTGTATCCCGTGCAAAATATAGGAGTATGTACAATGCATAGTTTGGAAAAAGCATTACGTAAGTGGTTTAAATAATTTTGATCCAGCTATTAATGCATATCTCTGAAAAGCACTCTATAAATGACATGAGAAATGTTTAGAAATGTACTGCCTTTATCATCCACTGAAGAAACCATAGAACAATTAATCATCATTTATGTTTATCCACAGTGAAATCATAGAATATTGAAAATGAATTGCTTTCTTCTCTTGACATCATGTACACACACATACAAAAACCGAATAAGAAAACAGCTATTTATTAGCAAATTTCATCTATACATAAAATCTATGAAAAAAATAAATCCGTGAAAAAATAAATCAATTTAATAAGAAATGGTACATGTCATCGCATCATTAATTTCAAATGGCAAGGGAAAGAGAATGTTGTGAAATACCAGTGTTTTTCACCTAAAGATTAGTTGTTAATTTGTTACTGTAAACCAATTTTGAATTGATAAAGAACTGAGCCAACCTGATGACAATGAGAAAAGTACACAAGAAGGCTTATGTTAGGCTTGGGTAGTGTACAGTTATAGCAGAACACAAAAGCATCAATATACAGCACAAAACAGGACTAGAACTCTGAGAAACTGTAGAACTGGAAGCATAGCTTATATTATCGAAGACTGATAAGATGCCTGTATATGCATGTGGCAGGCTTTTCATTCAAAAAGTATCTTTCCAAAGATTTACAAATAAATGTTTTTAGCCAGCCATTTATTATTTTCAAAAATAGTGATTCAGCAAATATTTATTGAGCTAATATGTTAGGGAAAAATGCCAGGTTCTGGAATTCAGTCATATACAAGATCTACAATTTACCATAAGTTGTTTATTGTGCAATAGGGAGGAAATATAAGCAAATAGAAAGATAAAATATAAAGGAACAATACTAGCTTAGCAACTCCTATTTCACGTATTTTTTATTCCATTCTATTATTTTTTTTATTTTTAGATAGATATTGAATGAGTTTATGTTTCACTTGTATGGATTTCTCAATGTGAACATTTATGGTTAATGATGTGAAACAGGCATCATTTGTTAGTATTTTAAATTTGTTTCTTCTGGTTTTCCTTAAAGATTAATACTGAAAATTTTAAGAGAATCATCCACAAATGTTTTATTTGGGGACTTTGGGGAAGACTACTTCCAATGAAATCCCCCATAAATCTCATGCTGAGATGAAACTGTTCCAATAAGGGATTTCATACTGGGAATTTAGAATCAGCATTTCATTTTTTCCCATGTTAATAAATGTACCACAGTAATTATTCCACACTACTACTTCAATATGATAAAGTAATAGTCTAATGGAGGTAAGCACAATAAACTAAGGTAAAATAACTATCCAGAGTCTAAATCATCTTGGGAACATAATGGCTTCAACATGCTGTTCACCTTAATAAAGCATTTGTTCATTTGCTATTCAGCTTAATAAAGCCTAATAATAAATATACTAAACTGATCAGAGCGGAATGCTGTATAAGGGCTCATAAAATGAACAAAAATTATAAGCACAGAAGAAAACTGGTATTCCCGTTTTTACAAATCAATGAAGATACATATAATTTGTTCTTCTAACTCTGTTTCTGTCTGTGCATTCCTAATTAATCTTGATCACCCACCATCCTCACAAACGTACACCATCCAAATGCATCTTTTAACTTTGAATAAGATAAACTTTACAAACAGGCAGATTATATTTTTATATATTTTCTATATTATTAATTTCAACTGAATAGAGAACATAGAGCTAAAAAGCTTTAATGATATAATCTATTCCTACAAAACACGAGTAGCAGAATTCATTGTTCCAAATGAAATTCTTCCACAGCAACACTACAGTTAAATAAGTTATTTTACCAAAAAGTGACCGCTGTGATTAATTTTAAGGAAATATATTTTTAGTCTTCTTGGTTGGAACACTTCCTCTTATAAAAAAGTAGCTCCAAAAATGCAAAGGCTTCTTCAATTTTAAAATTTGATGAATTTAACAGAAGAACAGTCATCTTTTACTCTACGTGAAATCATTTACTTTCTTTTCTTTTTCTTTTTGTTTTTTTTTTTTTTTGAGACAAAGTCTGGCTCTATTGCCCAGGATGGAGGGCAGTGGCACATCTCAGCTCACTGCAACCTCCGCCTCCCGGTTCAAGCAATTCTCCTGCTTCAGCCCCCTGAGTAGCTGAGATTACAGGCACACACCACCACACCTGGCTAGTTTTTGTATTTTTAGAAGAGATAGGGTTTCACCATGTTGGCCAGGCTGGTCTTGAACTCCTGACCTCAGGTGATTCACCTGTCTTAGCCTCCCAAGTGGTGGGCTTACAGGAGTGAGCCACCATGCCCAGCCCTCATTTACTTTCAATAATAAACAAATTAAATGAATCACTTCATCATTGTTCAAAGACACCTAAACTTGTACCATAATATGATTTTTTTTGTTATTATTGTTACATGGAGGTTTACCTCTGCACCAATCAAAGGGTTCAATAATTTTGAGAAATATTGTTACAAAATTGAGATTTTGATCAGATATGTGTCTAAATATGCTTTTGCTGTATCTTAATTATTTAATTTTGATGTATTTTGATTTCTTAAATAACATTTAGGACATGAATGTTTTTTAAATATCTGAATGAGTATAATTGTTTCTGTTGAGTTTTTAAGTTAAAATGGTTTCATTTAAAAAAATTATATTGTTATCAATCCTAAACTGAAATGTAAACTTCCTAAATCTGCATATTTATTACTGCTGTTTGTAGTTATAGTAAAGTGGTAACTATTCATATTTAGTTTATTCACAGGGAGTATTTTGGGGGGCAGTAAGGTTCTCTGAGACCTTACCTACCACCTACCCATGCACCATGTTTTATATTTATTGGCTAATATAATCATCACAACAATACTATGTGAAATGTACTATCATTAGGTATGCTTGTGGTATAAATTGGGTGAGCTTTATTGTCCTACTGTAGTTTCAGACAAGCACAAAGACGTTCTTGAGACTTCTTGGGCAGAGTTTTCTTAGAATTTCTATTCCCCAAAGAAGTCAAAACTTGCCTTTATTTTTAAGTATTTAAATAAGTTATTAAATCAAATATGATCTTACTAGTTTATAAAATGCAATGTGTATATAAAAACATTTAGATATTTTTTAAAATTGTAATTTTTAAAATTTGACACCATCTTTCAACTGTGTGTGTGAGTGTGTGCGTGTGTGTGTGTGTGTGTGCTTCTAGGATATGTACATTCACGTTAGGAATTACATAGGTTTGAAATTATAACACATAAAAATTTTCTTTTCACCTTTTGTCATCTAACGTTACATATAAATGCTTGTGTGTGTCTAAACCCTTTTAATAATTATCACTTAAGTGATAGCATAAAATATCCATCAAATAACTGTTCCTAAATCTACCTAATTATTCCCATAAGATTACATTAACTTTACTCCATTTTTTATTGTAATTAGTATCACAATAAACTTCTTTACGCTTATAGTTTTTATTTTTAAATTTCATTTCCTGGTCTTTCTCCAGGATTATCAGACCTGGGTTTGCAGAGTGCAGAATCCTGAGCTCAAGGTGATTTCTCATTTCTCCTTCAGGAGCAGAAGGTATGTTCTTTTACCCTTCCTCAGAATTAGCCTTTCTTTGATTAAGTCCCATGGGCGGCATGCCTACCCTAAAGACAGAAGGGTTTTCCTTATATTTTGACCTCAGAATCAGTGGAATTTTGCCTTGCTTCTGGAGATGAGTTTGTTTCCCATTTCCCAGTAACTCAAAGAGTTTGCTTCATATGAAAGTCTGGAAAAGTAGTGCGAGCTTCCCAGTGATCCGTCAGCAATTATCTCCTTCATGCCTGCACCAGTAGTGGGGCTTACTTTCACGTCCTGCCATACCTCAAATCCTTCTAAAAAGCACCAGTGGAGGCATAAGAAGATGAACTGTGAATGAGTGCTAAGTTTGCTCGTGACTGTATCTCTGCTATTTCAAAGTGACATACTGGGAAGCTGATTTGTTTGCCTTGTGATCTCAGCTCTTCAGTGGGTTGAACAATATTTATAACTTTGTGAAATATTCAGCTTTTTCTCAGTGGTGGCTAGAACCTGTGTCCTCTTGTAACTTTTCATATCCCAAAAAGAAATGTAATAATTTAACCAAACTTTTGATAGGAATTGAATATTAGATTATAACACATTATTCCTTTATAGAAAGTGTAGCACTCAGGCAATAACTACATATAAGAATCAGGACATCAGATATTAAAAATTCCATCAGTGAATTTGTCAACAGAATCGACACAGTTGGGGCAGTGAAACTGAATCTGAATCAAAGGAAGTTCTACAAACTGAAACAAAAAGAGGAAAAACAAAAAGTAAATAAATCAGAATATTCAAAAGTGATAGGGCAATTTCAAATGCTGTAACATATATGAAATTGTTTTCTTAGAGGAGAAGAGCAATAGGTGGAAAAAATATTTGGACAGAAAATGATCAAGAATTTCATAAAATCAATGAAAATCAAAAACAAAACACAGAAAAATGCCATTCCAGGAATGCAACATAACACTATTTAGCAGGAAAAAATAAACAAAAAAATAACAAAAGTTTAATAACACAGGAACACTTAGAGAAAACATTGATAAAGTTGAAACCAAAAGACAAAGAGAAAAATCATCAAGCCAGCAAGGGTGAGGAAAACAGAGGAGTGTGATATAGTATATACAAGAATAAAGATAAAATATAGAGCATACTGCTAATTATAAATTCTTGCAAGACAAAGACAATGTAGTGATTTCTTGGATATGTTGAGAATACTAAAAGAAAATCACATTCGTCCCACATGGTATTATCTAGTGGACATATCTTCCAAAATTAAAAGAAAATGAAGAAATTGACAAAAACTTGAGAGATTTCAATGTCAGAAGACCTGTTCTAGTAATAGTATTAATATCTCAGCACAAAGATTATAATATCAGATTGAAATTTGAATTTGTGCAAAGAAATAAGGAGCACTAGAAGGTAAAAACAAAGGTAACTCTAAAATGTATCATATTAAAATTAAGTGTTTAAATTAAAATACATGAAATAATGTAATACCTATGTGTCTGTTTAAAGAAATTTGAAAATAAATTTAGGCTTACAAAATTAGACTCAAATTAACCTTTCTGTTTAAATTAATCAATGAAATATAAATGAGAAAAACAACAGGAAAATCAATTAAAATAAAGTTATTTGGAAAGAGCAAAAACAGTATACCTCTAGCCAGATAGATCATAACAAAAGAGAAAACGTGCAAATCACAAATATCAGAAATAAAAGAGAGGCTATCCTACAGACATTAACAGGATAAGAGAGGAAGAATATAAACAAATGTATATCAATACATTTGATAATTTATACAAAATAAACACAAAAAATCTAATGAAGAAAAGCCATAATTAAATGTGTCTTTGGGGTCATACTGTATATCCATATCCTTGAGCTGTACCATTGCACCAAAATATAATATTTAAAATTTCTTAGAGTTGTTAAGCATATTTTCATATACCTATAAGCCATTTGGATCTCTTCTTGGAGAAATCTCTTCTAGTAAAGTCCTTTATCTATTTTTATTTGGATTATGTTTTCTGCTTTAGTTGTAGGAGTTCCTTATATATTTTGGATATTATAAAACATATGATTTCCAAGTATTTTCCTCCATTCCATTGGTTGCCTTTTTACTGTGTTGATTGTTACTCTTCTTATTCCTTCTATATTATCTGTGTTTACGTGTGTGTGTGTGTGTGTGCGTGTGTGTGTGTGTGTGTGTGTGTGTGTGAAAGAGAGAGAGAGAGAGGGAGAAAGAAAAGAAAGAGAGAGAGATTTATAAGGGCTATTTTACATCATTTTTTGAAAGGACAGAATGTAAACAAATTTCAGCAAACATAAATATTAATCTGGTTTTACATGTCAAATTAGAAAATGTTATGTTAAAACTTCAAGTTTTATTATATTTATGTATATGACAAGGAGTATATAAAAGGAAAAATGTAAGAAACTCAATTTATAGAAAATATGAGGCTCATGAATGATGTGCCTCTTTATTTTTATTTTTTACGCTGTATACCCAAGGGCATGATATTATATTAATTACTTTTTTTTTTAAGTAACTGCTTCTAACGGGAAGATAAAGGCGATTATCAGTCAGCTATCTTTAGTTTTTCAATGGTTAAAAACATAAAACTAATTTTAAGGTTACTTTTTTTTTTCATTATAAGCATAATATAATAGCTGGAATGTTGAATTGGCTAGTTTATGTTATGGAGACTAAAGTTTACAAATAGAGACCAGAGGTCACGTAATCTAATTTGAGTGTTAATGGGATCCCATTACCATAGTTTTCTTGGTGGATTTCAGAAATTCCATCATTTTTGTTATCTACTGTATATTTACATCATTAGTTTTCGCTACATTCATTATTTCCACAACTCCAAATTGTGTTTCCAGGCCCAGAAAATTTTAAAAAGCTATTTATGTAAAATTCCATGGGTCAGACATACAAACATAAGATTAATACAGAGTAGAATATACACTGACTTATGCAAAGTTTGAAGCTCAAAATTCTTAAGCATGTCTTTGTACCTTTTAATTATAGATATTTTTGCAAAATTTTTTCTCTCCCTTTTTTTTTTTTTTTTTTTTTTTTGAGTCTCATTCCACATTCCACCACCCAGGCTGGAGTGGTACAGTGGCGTGATCTCGGCTCACTGCAACCTCTGCCTCCCAGGTTCAAGCGATTCTCCTGCCTCACCCTACTGAGTAGCTGCAACTACAGGTGTGTGCCACCATGTCCAGCTATTTTTGTTTTTTTAGTAGAAACAGAATTTCACCACGTTGGGCAGGCTGATCTCGAGCTCCTGACCTCAGGTGATCCGCCCACCTGGGCCTCCCAAAGTACTGGGATTACAGGTATGACCCACCAGGATTGGCCTATTTTTCCTCTTAGTCCTGAATTATATACATACATACATATATATATATATATACACACACACATATGTACACATATATACACACACACACACATATATATATACACACACACATATGTACACATATATACACACACACACATATATATATATACACGCACTATATATATATATATACACACACACACACCCCCCATATGCATAAGGCCAATATAAATCATAAATAAAAGTCACATAAGCAAATATATTTATTCAATTATAAATATTTAAGCATTCTCACTGATTCCTTCCCAATCCCCTATTGTCAACCTCCAAGTTTAGGTTGCTTCATCCATCTTTAAGTATATTTTCCATAAATGTCCACAAGTAATTAGCAATATCAAAAATAAGAGTAGTGATGATAGTAATAAAAATAACAATAACAAAATGACTTGCCTGTAGCAGCCACTTAAATATTTGTTAAATAAATAGAAATTCTTAAATGTATGGTAAGCACCATGATTAGATCTCTACATGAAGTTTTCCATGTAATTCTCCATGTTACATATTTCCACATAATACAAAACAAACATTTTCATTAATCTGAGTTTACATATGAGAAATTATAATGCATAATAATATAAAATAGCTTGACTTAAGATCATAGATAAAACGTGGTAAATATGAGATTTAGATCAAGCATATACAACTCCATATTTCATAAGTCATACCTGTATGGTACTTCTTCATATGAAGCTCTTCATAATCACCCTACTATCCCAATACCTACTGAACCAGACCTGGAAGTTTTAGTCTGAATCGTAGTCTCTCCATTAGCTTATTTGTATGTACCTCTTCAATTTTATGCCATATGCTGCTTTATTCAACAGGTTTTGTATAAAATATTATACAAAACTATGTTGGCTTTGCATAAAATATTGAATGTGTCTCGCCATCTTCCTAAACCATCATCATTTAGAATCTGTTTGGAACCATTAATCTTTCAGAAACTCTTCTCTGAATACTCTATGAAGATGTAGTCCCTGAATATTCACAATTCCTATAATATTGTATATCTCTCTTACATGCAGCATGTAATAAAGTATATTACTGCTGGGGTTTCTGGAAGTCAGAAATTATGTTTTATCTTTAACTTCTTTTTATAATTACTAAATTTCTTCAAGTGAATTACTGAATCATTATGCAGCTTGGTTGAGGCATTTTGGTGCCTTGACTGTAGCAATAATCTTTTAATAACCAACTCTAGTTGTGTCAGGTATTAACTTTGTGACTTTGGGTAGGTTACTAAAACTCTGTATCTTAACTTCATCTCTATACAATAGAACAAATAGTAGTATATTACTCAGCAGGCAATTGTGCAGACTGAGTACATAAAAATGTGCAAAGCATTTATAACAATGTCTGTCACATATTAAGAACTAACAAATACAATTACTATAAATGAATGAAAACATTGAGTATAGCAACTATTGTAAGTTAAAAATGTTCCCTATCAATTTGTAATGTTTCTTCTTCCCTCTCCATCCTCCACCGTAGATTCACCTTGTTCTATCATAGTGTGAATAAAAACATACCAATTTGAGAGTGATCGGTTTTAAAAGTTAGGTTATGTGAAGAGAATCTTGCTTTATCATTCACATAGTTTAATCTTCTTTCATATGCCATTAGAGAGTCTACTGACTGTGCATTCTCATATGCAATATTTCCATTTCTTAAAATTCTTCAAAAATTTATAAGCTAATTTGCCACACTGTCAGATGTGGCAGGAAATGCCAATAGGGGCAGTCTACTACTTAATATTCCAAAGCAGCATTTTAATTTTTTTCTGTTGCCTGTTTACCTCCCTATCCCTATAGCAGCCTGAAAAGACTCCCTCAGCCTTCTAAATACGACGTTTATGATTCTGACTTTAGTTTGGCAAACTTACTTACACTTTTCGTATCTGCTTCCTCCAGATCCCATTCTCCATCATCTGACCCAGCTTGCTAATCACATTCTGAAATCTGATTGCCCTGAATTTTGTGGGTGGTGTTCCTGACCCAGGATTTTACCCTAGCTTTGATCGGTCCAGTGATATTTATTCAGTAAGGAGAGCTTTAGTGCTTTCCCCAACATACATACTGACTGTCTTGATAAATTAAACTGATAAAACACAACAACATCACTTGAAAGAGGAAAACTGACTCAAAACATTCAACTGGGCTCTTGTAAAAATCAAAATTCTCTGAACAGTTATAAGCATGTACTTTTTATTTATTTATCTTTTTTTTTTTTTTGAGACAGAGAGTCTCACTCTGTCACTCAGGTTGGAGTGCAGTGGTGCAATCTTGGCTCACTGCAACATCCACCTCCTGAGATCAAGGAATTCTCCTGCCTCAGCTTCCTGAGTAGCTGGGATTACAGGCACGCACCACCACACCAGGCTAATTTTTGTATTTTTTAGTAGAGACAGGGTTTCACCATATTGGCCAGACTGGTCTTGATCTGCCCGCCTCGGCTTCCCAAAGTGCTGGGATCACAAGCGTGAGCCAACTAGCCCGGCCAAGCTTTTACTTTTGACCAATTATGTCAGTTAAACAGTGTGTCTAGATGTGTCTAGTGTATTCTGTCAAAACATTCCATGTACAGATGCAATTCCAGGTTGCAACATATTCATATTTACAGTTTATAGAAGCTGCTATTAAAAATAAATTCCAAAAGCAATGGATAGATACAGAATTTGGAGAATAATGTTAATAATAAAAGATAAACATTTAGTATTGTATAATAATATACTGTTTAAGTGATGTATACTGGGTTTGAATAATGAATTAATTAGCAACATTCTCTTCCATTAGAGTTTTTAAGTTATGCATCTCTAAATTTTTTTCAGCCAGAGACAAGTCAATCACAAGCCAGAATTTGGGGACAATCTACCCTGTGATATGATTTGATAAGAGCAAATTAACAAATAAACTCATATTGTGCCCAAAATTAATCTTTTTTTATTTCAAAAAGTGGATTTTAAGTGGGAAACTATTATAATATCGAAAACAGTTAACAAAACTAAATGAAGTCAAATTATATACTTATTTCCCTTTGACCAATTCAACCAGAAGGAGAAGGTGCAACAATAGAATGATTATTTTTATTTCATCGTATTTTTTATTTCAACTTTTATGTTAGATACAGGGGCACAGGTGAAGGTTTCTTATATGGGTATATTGCACCTAGGTGCTCAGCATAGGCCCCAGTAAGTAGTTTTTCAACCTATGTCCTCCTTCCTTCCTCTGCCCTCTAAGAAATCCACAGCATCTATTGCTCCCATTGTTTGCATGTTTACGTAGATGTGTTCTCAAAATTTAGCTTCCCCATATAAGCGAGTACATGCAATATTTGGTTTTCTATCCCTGTGTTATTTTGCTTAGGATTATGGCCTCCAGCTCCATCCATATTGCTGCAAAGGACATGATTTCATTACTTTGTGATAGTTGTGTAATATTCCCTAGCATATATCTACCACATTTTCTTTTCCAATACAACACTAATGGGAATGTGAATTGATTCCATGTCTTTGCAATAATGAATAGTGCAGCAATGAACAGACAAATTCATGTGTCTCTTCAGCATAATGATTGACATAAATTGAAAAACTTTCTACGCTCATGGATTGAAAGAATCAACATTGTTAAAATGGCCATACTTCCCAAGACAATTTACAGATTCTATGCTATTTCTGCAAAGCTACCAACATCATTCTTTAAATAATAAGAAAAATAACTTATAAAATTCATATGCAACCAAAAAAGAGCCTGAATAGCTAAAGCAATCCTAAGCAAAAAGAACGAAGCTGGAGGCATCACACTACCTAACTTTAATCTACACACTACAAGGCTTACTGATGAAAATAGTATGGTACTAGTACAAAAACAGACATATAGGCTAATGGAACAGAATCAAAAACTCAGAAATGAAGCTTCACACTTTCAACCATCTGATTTTCAACAAGACTCCCTCTTCAATAAATGGTGCTGAGATAATTGGCTAGTCATATGCAGCAGAATGAAACTAGAGAATCATTTAAATAGTGTCTGTGATTCAAGTAAATTCCTTATTATCATTCTATTAAGTGAACACTTGCCCTGGAGTAATTACCTCTACCTTTTTCTTTCCATACTTGCACAAAATAGAAGAGTAATACTTTTCTACTTCCACCAAGTTTAAGGGTACTTTATAAGATTATATAAAAAATTGGAAGACTGTAAAGATGTATAACATTAAAGATAATAAACAATTTTCTCAAGATCTTTGGGTTAATTAAACTTCCAACTTTATGTGCTTGTTAATACCAGCTATATTAACTCTGGCTTACCATGTTTATGTTGTTTACATATTTACCCTATCTCAGTGACTTCAGAAATTTAACTCTGTATTTAGAGGTGCTTCCACTGTATTGAGATGAAACTCACTACCCTTGTCAGCATGTAGACCATAGAGATGTCACAAAACTAGATACTAGCAAGAATAGTCAAATGAGCAGTCTCAAAAGCTGAACAACAGAGTTGACAATTTCCTAAGAGCTGCAATGAAGTAGAAGGGGAGCACAGTGAGCAAGGGAGCTCTAATCATAGGTAGCAGATGAAATAGGGATTTTGAAGAAAGCTAAAAAAAGAAGACTGTAGTAGGTTGAGTGATGGCACCCCCAAAAGATATGCCCACAACTTAATTTCTGTAACCTGTGAATGTTAGGTTACTTAGAAAAACAGTACTTGCAGATGTAACTAAGGTTAGAACTTTGGGAGGCCACACGTCAAGACAGTGCAGCCAAAAGAAGCCAGAAAAGACAAACAACATATACTCCCTAGAGCCCTGTATGGAGCACAGCCCTGCCAAGTTTGAATTTTCAACTTGTAGCCTTGAGACCTGTGAGATACTACATTTCTGTTATTAGAAGCCACCAAATTTGTGGTAATTTGGTACAACAACTTCAGGAAACTAAGACAGGCACTGTGATCAGAAAAACACCTCATAATTTTCTTGGGTGGTTCTTAATGATGAGCTTATCCATAGCTATAGAATATGTTTCCTACTAAGGAGAAAAATTTTTAAATTTTATTATGTTTCAACACCATATTGAATCAAGAAAACTATTAAGTAACCTCATGCAAACTTATGAAAATAAAATTAGATTAATGGTTACTTGTGATTATCATAAGGAATGACATTCACTGGAAGCAAGACAAGTTATGTAAGTTATTTTCATTGCATTCCTTCCTTTCTATATACTGATGGTTTCTTATGATTTTACTCTAACATATTCGTATTAAACATACATTATAGTAGAACTTAAAAAATACATGTATTTTTCATAAGAATAATGATTATTTGTACTAATTATTACATGGAAAATTGTAAGAAAACTAATCAGAAGAGAAAACATGTTCCAAAATAATAAAAATAATACTCAATATGTAATAAACAATTTTAAGCTAGGAATTACAATGTCTCAAAAAATCACATTCCTATAAACTACTGTTAAAACTTAATTTATGAAATGCTTTAATAATATTTGATATTTATTTGAATATTCTCTGTACTCACTCCAACATAATATGTCTCCCATTGCCTCTCTATTTTCTCCAAAGTCCAGATCAAGCCTGTCTCCTTACTAGCATGTTTCCAGCTAACTGAAGCCCACAGAAGTCTCCACTTTTTGAATTAATTTATATAATTAATTTTATGTATCATTTCAGGTATTTTGTTCCTATTGATTAATTAAACTATTTCCTGATTCACCAAATAAAATTAAAAGGTCTGAAGAATACACCTCAATAAACAGCAACTTTATATGCTATATCTTTCGTTTTCAAAATCTGGCTCTGCTTTTCTATGTGAACTTAATGAATGTATCTGTGCCTTGGATTTTCCATATGTAAAACAAGGAGCATCATCAAGTCTAAAAATATGTAAGTGTTCATTTAAATAGAACAATACTGAGGTATTATAAATTACTATATATTTGTTGATTAATATAGTAAAAAAAAAATCCAAATAAACACATTTTGTAAAACTTTCTCTGGAAAACATAGGCATTTTTTCATTCATATAACCACAGTTTGTAGTAGGTAAAATGTTATTATGAATTAGACTTGGACCATTCTAACAGTTTACCATTTGTAGTACACTAAATCCACGTTAGCAGAGCAAGGACTAAGGAAGACTGTGTATGTATCTTAACTTAAAAAAAAAAAAAAAAAGAAAGAAAGAAAAACATAAAATTATTTCCATAGCTTGCACAAACTAAACTTGAAGTAAGTCCACTAATATATCATAATTATAAACAAGGTATAATGTTTCCCACCATTATTGTTGTTCTGAAATCACTACATTGTTAAATAAATCTTGATCAATAACCACAAATATCTAAATTGCATTGTTTTTTCAACTGCTTATATGAGATACTTTCACTGTAATGATTATGACAATGTGATGGTCCTCAGAAATGCAGCCACAATGTAAAGCAAGTCAGCTCAACAAAGGAAATTCGTAAATCCTGAGAAATCATTGAAGATGGCACACTGGGCCTTGAAGAGTAGCATTTTACCCTTACAAAGAATTCCTGTGAGTGTTCCCAGGCAAAATTATCATTATTAGCAAACATTTCAGATATGGAGATGTGGACAGAAAATTGATTATAACTTTAAAACACATATTGACAGCGGGGTACAAAAGGAAGAGAATGTCTGCAGAGATAAGATGGAAAACTATAAAGGAAAAAAATGAAGTCAGATATATTTTAAAATGTGTCCAAGGTAAATAAACCATTTACTTAAGAATGTTGTATAAGTATGATCACAGCATGGTGATCAAAATTATTTCATACTTTTGCTTTGGTAATTAAGGTCCTAAAGAACCTGTTTTCAATGGCCATCAAAAAATGTGCAAAATCAAATCATCTGAAAGAGTTTTGATGTAAATATGAGCACACCGCTCCACAGTGTTAGGGAAAACACTAAAGAAAAATGTATGACCAGCTTTATGATGATGTTTTAAAGACAGGTTAAGCTATCTCCTACCATTAAGATGCATAACTAATTTATTAAGCACATCAAGCCATACTATTAAAATGCAATTTTATGGAGATCAAGTAAACAATGCCTTTTCAGAACTAAGTTTAAAATACAAAAATTAACTTTTAGGGGTAAAGCCACTGACTACTTCCAAACAGTCAGATTAAGAAGCTTTCTTGGTGCTATGCTGTAAAGTAACTTACATTTTTTTTTAGTTATGTTTAGCTTAGGCAGGAGAGACAAAGTGGGAGAGCACTAGAGGAAAAGTCTACTGCACAAATAAAAGATTGGTGGTAAAGAAAATCAAAGATACAGTAATTGCAGTAACATAGAAAATATTACTCTATGATATTGAATGGGATACAATCAATTTTTTAATGTTATTTAGATTAATTTTATAGGCAGTTTCTTCATTTGCCTATGAGGTCATTTAATCAACAAATATTTCTTGAATTTATACCATCTAGGGCTTATCTTGTTCTTTAAAACGTGTAACTCTTATATAGCACCAAGGACACATTTTATGACATATTTATGTTTGTCAATACACATATTTTTATATAAATATAACATATTTTTATGTACTAATATACATATATCATATTAATATAATTAATATAACATGTAAATATTAAACAGGATATATAAATATATAAAAATACACACCCTGTTTAATAGATGCACATTTATGTCCAAATAATATTTCTCTCAAAAATACGATTTATTGTATTTCTTTTTTTTAAATAATATATATTAAAACCAAATACAGCCCAGGGTATGTATTTAAGGAACAGCCAAAATAGATTCGTGTGTTGTGCTCATAAGCCCTAGAGTGTTAAAGTGATAAATGGTGACTATGATGCATAGATTCAACACTAAAGATATTCAAGTATAAACTGACACAATCAAGCATACTGTCTCTGGCTCAGTAATCACTGAACAGTATTTGGGAAACCTAAAGTAAACCATGACAGTAATATGCCAAAAACTGGGTCACTGGAACCTGTATCTCTAAACTTCAAAGATGTGTCTGTCCATTTATTCTAAGCTAAATGACTTATTTTAGATTCAGATTGCAACTCTCTCCACAGTAATACTAAAATACAGTTAACCATTGAGACCTTATGTACCTGTATCTTTGCATATGGAAAGTTAAGTGCTGCATTAGCAAACCAAAACAGTCATAGTTTAAAAAAATATATTGTGCTACAGTTTTCAAGTACCTGCACTGCTGATTACCACAAAACATTCTTCCATGCTTAAAAGATTTAAGTACATCTTCATACATCTAACAATACTAAGCAAATATACACACACACACAAACACACACACAAGAAGATAAATCAAATAGTTTAACCATCTGCTTTTGCAAATGATTTTTTTTTCCCAAGAATGAGAGTGTTTTATAATGATAAACTTTCATTTCATTTTTCTTTGCACCACTCCACCACTCATTAAAGTATGTATTATTTCAACTATATTAGCCTTATAAATTAAAGATAGAAAAATCACATTTCATTCCTAAATGAATTTCACTGTGTATTTTAAAAATTCCATCTGTATGCAACACCACATTTGAAACACCCAGATTTGAATATGTGTTTTGATAGTAATTAAAATCATTATGTAATATATGTAATCTTTTTAAGAATATAGCTTTAAATGCTATGTTATTTAGAAAAATGTATCAATTTTTTTTTTTAGTTAGTGGTTATAAGTAGAATCTGAGTTATATATAAATTTTCATTTGCTACTGGCAAAATATTTTATTATTTCAATCATTTTAACTAGTGAAAATGACTGAATAAGTAAAGCAACACAGTGTGAAGTATATCTAATCATACAACATCTTTAATCAAAATACTATAATTCAATATTAACATCTGTATGTCCTTACACAAGTTATATAAACCTCAGCCTGTATGCCACAGTTTCATCCTTTATCGAGAGTGTAAGAATCTACTACTTTAGATTGTTGTGGTGATTAAATCAGACAATATTTTTTAAACTTTTAGAAAATTATCTTCTGTTTAATATAAAAGAGCAATGAGTTTCTTAAATCAGTAGCATATCTATACACTAACAACAAACTATCCAGAAAAGATTAAGAATACATTTCCATTTGCAATAGCTACAGTAAAATAAAATAAAGTAAAATATTTACTTAGGAATAAATTTCACCAAGGAGGTAAAAGATCTGTAAACTAAAAGCTATATAATATTGATGAAAGAAGTTGAAGACACAAATAAATGAAAGGATATCACATATTCCTGGTTTGAAATAATAGTATTAAAATATTCATAATACCCAAAGTGATCTAAAGATTCAATACAATCCCTGTCAATTCCCCAGTGATATTTCACATAAAATTGAAAAACAATTCTAAAATTCATTACAGAATCACAAAAGACCCCAAGTAACCAAAGCAGTCTTAGACAAAATAACAAAGTTGGAGGCATCATTCTACCTGGATTTCAAAAAATACTACAAAGCTATAGTAGCCAAAGCAACATGGTATTGACTTAAAGTCAGACACATATACTAAGAGACCAAAGCAGACAGCCTAGAAATAAAATCCACACACTTACTGCCAATTGATTTTTGACCAAGATGATAAGAACACACAATGGGAAAGGGACATTCTCTTCAATAAATGATTCTGGGAAAGCTGGAAACCTACAAGCAGAAGGCTGAAATTATACCTTAACTTTATCATATAAAGAAATCAACTCAACATGGATTAAAGATTATATGAAAGCCCTGAAACCATAAAACATCTATAAGAAAACATAGGAGAAAAACTCTATGATATTGATTTTGGCAATGATATTTTGGATATGACCCCAAAAACACAGGCAACAAAAAATTTTTTTAAAGGCAAATGGGACTAAGTCAAAATAAAAAGATTTTGAAGAGAAAAAATAATCAACAAAATGAAAAGACAAACAACAGAATGTAAAATTTAAAAAAATTGCAAATTGTATATCTGGTAAGAGGTTAATATCCAAAATACATTAGGAGGTCAAACAACTCAGGAAGAAACAAAACAAAACTATATTGATATTTCTCCAAAGACATAAACGTCCAATAGGTAAACAACAAAATGCTCAACATCACTGATCCACAGAGAAATGCAAATCCAAAACTACAATG
Source organism: Sapajus apella (assembly GCF_009761245.1). Taxonomy (NCBI): domain Eukaryota; kingdom Metazoa; phylum Chordata; class Mammalia; order Primates; family Cebidae; genus Sapajus; species Sapajus apella. The sequence goes on from NW_022436985.1 coordinate 5,513,168, forward strand.
AGATATCACTTCACACTATTATAAATAAGGACAAAAGATAAGTGTTGGTGAGGATATGGAGAAAAGAGAACCATTGTACACTATTGATGATGAGGATATGGAGAAAAGAGAACCATTGTACACTATTGATGACAATGCAATTGATAACATCATTATGAAAACAGGATGGAGGTTCCTCAAAAAGTTAAAAATAGAAGTACCATATGATCCAGGATTCTCACTTCTGTATAAATCCAAAAGAAATAAAATTACTATTGCAAAGAGATAGTTGTACTCTCATGTCCATTGCAGCTTTATTCACAATACCCAAGTGTGGAATCAACCTATGGGTTCATCAATGGGTAAATGGACAAAGAAAATGTGTCATATATATACAATGTGATATTATTCAACATTAAAAATAAGTAAATCTTGCCATTTGTGACAACATGGATGAAACTGGAGGGCATTATGCTAACAGAGATAAGGCAGACATGAAAAGATAAAAATATACCACGGCATCACTTATATGTGGAATCTAAAAATTTCAAATTCATACAAACAGAGAGTAGAATGGTAGTACCAGGGGATAGGAGGGTGGGAAATGGGAGAGATGTTGAGTTCAAGTGGTATAAACTTCCACTCATAAGATGACTAAGTCCTCGAGATGTAATATATAGCATGTTGACTACAGTTAACAACAATGTATTTTATATTTGATATTGCTAAGAGAATAGACTTTAAGTTCTCAAGTATTTGTCATCACACATACAAACATACACACACACAAAAGATAAAAATTTGAGGTGATGGATATGTTTTTTAGCTTGATTGTGGTAATCATTACACAATATATAAATATATAAAATCATCACATTGTAGACTTTAAATATACCAATTATTATTTTCAATAATACATTAATAAAGCTGGAAAAAATGAATGAAATCTCACCATTAAAAAAAAAAACAAAGAAACAAAATTATAGAAGGATATTTCAACTGCCTCACTCAATAAGACTAGAACACTATCGTCCACCTTGACACTATTGATGGTTTTATAACATGCTAGCCAACAACAGCAGAACACATGTTTCCTTTCAAATTCATAAAGAATGTTTACCAAAATAGACTGTACTCTGAGTGATAAGATTCTGAGGATCCTAGAAATAGAAGGAAAATAACCTGAAAAGAGAATCTATGAAATACCTACAACTAAGTTTACACTTAATGGTGAATATTGAATACTTTCCTGTTAAGATCAGGGAAAAGTCAAGAATTTCCACTCTTCCCACTTCTATTTATCATTGTCCTGGAAGTACTGCCTAGTGCAGTAAGTCAGAAACTACAAATGTAAGCCATTAAAAATTGAAAAAATAAAATTTTTGTTATTATAAGATGACCTTATTTTGTAAGAAGCAAATACAACATAATCTACAAAAAGCCGCTGAAACTAAAAGGTGTTTTGCGAGTTTTCATGATAACAAAATCAAATATATCAAAATAGTCAAATAAAACAATAAAGCCAAATGGAGAATCCAAAAATGGAACACAAAATTACATGGTCTATTGATTTTTGATAAAGGTGTCAAGGTGATTCTGTGAAGAAAGCATAGTGTTTTCAACAAACAGTGCTGACTATACATATGCAAAAAATGAATTTTGATCCATAACTCAAAAGATATGCAAAAATAATCCATAATTGTTCACAGAGCTAAACATTAAACTTAAAACTATGAAATGTCTAATAATAAGCATAGAAAAAAATCTTTGTAACTTTAGGATAGGTAAAAATTTCATAGACAACACACTAAAATAAAAACGCATAACAAAAAAAATAAAATAAAATGGACTTCATCAAAATTAAGAATTTCTACTTTTAGAAAAACATTGTTAATATCAGCCACAAATGGGAAGAAAATACATGCAAATTACATATTTGACAACAGGGTTTTTTCCAGAGAAGAAAAAGAATGTTCAAAACTTCATAACAAGAATACAAACAACCTAATTTTAAGACAGGCCAAGCTTTGAAGAGACATTTAAACAACGAAGGAATATGCATGACAAACACACAAGAAGATGCTTAACATTGTTTTGTCATTAGGGAGATGCAAACTGAAACCAAACTGAGACATCTCTTTGAACCTACTATAATGTCTAAAATTAAAATGTGTGACCACACTAGTGTGATGAAGATATGGATCAACTGGATCTCTCATACATTCAGTGGAAAACTAAAATGTTACAACTGATTTGAGACAGTTTGGAGCTTTATTAAGAAGTTAAACATATACCAACCAAATGAACTCATCATTTCATTCATAAATATTTACCCAGAATTCAAAACATATGATTCTTTACAAATTTGAATGCAAATGTTCACACCAGCTATATTTGTAACAGCCAAAAGCTGAAAGCAACACAAGGTCCATCAACATGTGAGTAGATAAACAAATCATGGTACAGCCATCCAATGAAATAATATAAATGTATAAAAAGCACTGAATTATTGATATACCTAGAAATATGGATGAATACCCATATAAGTATGCTCAGTAAAGAAGCAAGGCCAGGAATGCTGTGTAGATTGTATAATTTTGTTTATATAATTCTGTATAAAATGCAAATTAATATAGTGACCAGAAAAAAACAATGTTTTCCTGGGGATGAAGCTGCAGTCAGGAAGTATGTATGGGAAGAATTATAGAGAAGCAAGGGAATTTGGGGGAAGTGATGATTACTTTGTGCTTATGCTTTTTATATATGTCAGTGTTTATCAAAATGTACAATTTAAATATGTGTAATTTAGTGTATGTCAGTCATAAAACAATACATCTGTTAAAATACATGTGTAAATTATTTTTCTTGTCTTGGTTGGCCATTTATGTTTATCATAAAAATGTTAACAGTTAGATAGTGTAAAAAAAAAAAAAAAAAAACAAGAACTTTACCATTATCTTTATACAAGGCAGTATGATGTGGGAGAAAACATAATGGGTAAAAAAAAGTTTGGAGGTTTTGCTTCTAGTTTTGACATTGTAATGACTGACTTACCAACAGTCTAACCACTCAAGCTTCCATTTACTCAACTATAAAGTGAAAGGGTTGTGCAAGGTCACTGATCCTCAATCTTGTTTGGAGTCATGGAACATTATATTATATAGTTAGTATTTTAGGGTGGGTGCTTGAAAGGACACAAGGATGCCCAATAAAATGTTTTGCAGATCAACAATAATTACAACATGATCCTAAACTTATACCAATACCTCAGAATATTGTTTAAATGACTCACACTTAAGTTGCCATTTCCTTAGCTTTTTTACTGTGCCATTTGCCCTTATGTTGCACTCATATATACAAAGGCCAAAGTTCTCATATGTCCCAGAAAATATGAGATCTTTCCTTGGAATTGGCTTGGCCTCATCATTATATTTATAACTGGCTGTCAGGATTTGTACCCAATGTTACAATATACTTCACAAGCCACTTGAAGTTGTTCTAATAATACTGTACATAGACAGTGTTAGGAAAATAAAAATGTACATTGCTCAAAATTAGACAACATTCCTGTGAAGCAGTTAAGGCTACTTTGAAGGTGTCATTTTAAAATCTATAAAATGGGAAAAATCATATCTATTATTCTGGCTTACTGTGCTAAAGAGATAATGACTATTAGTATGAATCATAGGTGACACATAATAAATATAAATTATGTTAATTGTTTTATGTCCTTGACCATTATCAAAAGTACAGAAATAATTCTGAAAGTTTTAAGTTAGCTCTTTCTTAGAGCTCCTTTTCCTGTTTTTAATGCATTTTAGTTTGAGGAAATACTTTATTTCTTGGTTAAGTCATGGCAAACATTTCTAAGAACTCCAGCCATATTTTTATGCTTATAAAAATTTTGTTAAACATAGTGTCTATTAAAGAAGAATGAAGACTTTCTTTGATATTATTAAAATAAAATTCTACCTCTTTTTTTCAGAAATAGATGAAAGATTGCATATTTTTAATGAAAAGAGATTGGTATTATTTTCTATATCAAAATTTTGAATTTTGGGCCTAACTCAAGGAATTCTTTATTCATAGGGGGTAAAAATGAAATTAAAAAACATATTTATGTCCTGTCTGTCATAATAATGTCTTTTGTGCCCTTTGGGAGCTTTCTAATGTGGATTTTTTTTTTTTTTTTGGCTGATAAAAAAGAGAGAATGTTAGTATTCTGGGAAAATTCTTTCACACATCCAATTATAGCTTAGGATCCCAAGTATGGAGTTTTAGAATTTTCAATGAGAATATTTATTCTAGCCCATTGGGTTAAAAATTTTGACACCTGTTTTTATAAATGCATTTTACAAAATATTTAACATACTAATGAGACATCTATGCTTTCAGTAAAGTGTTATAAAAAGATCTATTTTATGTCTGTATAGTGACATCATATAGACTATAAGGAAATCATTGCCTCCTTTATTAATATAATTACATTTAAGAATTTGTGTCATATTAATTTGCACGTTTACTATTGTGATATTATTCTAAAAGCAATTAACTTTTCTCTGTTACTAAACTTCCTCAGGTTTTTTTGTTTTGTTTTATTTTGTTTTGGTTTTTCCTCCAAGTATCTTTCATCAACGCTTAATCATACCTTTAAGGAAAGGAAAAAACATCGTGGACCTTTAATTTAACTGAGCTGGGTTATTCTAAAAAAATTTATATTTTGTGTGGTGGCTTTTTGTTTCACTTGTTTTTTCTTATTTTTATGCATTTTTTTCTATGACTCTCTTTATGATACAATATCCATTACAGTTGGCCTCATGTATTCTTGGATTCCACATAAATGGATTCAACCAACCTCAGGTTGAAAATATTTTTTAGGAAAAAATAAACAATACAACAATAAAAATATACAAATAGACAACACAGTATTCACTTCAAATTTACATTGATTTAGGTATTGTAAGTAATCTAGATATTATCTAAAGGGAGAATGTGAATAGGTTACATGCAACTACAATACCATTCTACACAAGGAGTTTCAGCATTTGCATATTTTGGTATCCTCCTGGTTCCTAGAAACAATTCTTCCTGCTGATACTGAAGGACAACTATATTCTAACCTTCTTTATTCTCACTGGATTGCTCCAATAAAGGAAATGGAAGGTATCTTTTAATGAAAAACAAATCTTCAATAGAATACAAAAGCACTTGGCACTAGAAGAAAAGAAAAAAGAGAAAAAATATTTCCAAAGAGAAAGTTTTCTTTGATGAGGAGTTTTCCTGATGGGATAATAATAGCCAAAGATTTTTGGAAAGTGAAGTTTCTTAAGTATGTTAGGTAGTATCTTCAAAAATGATAGAAATTAAGTCATTGAAAACAGCCAACAATTGGCTGTCAAAAGCCCAGGCAGTGACAGAGGTAGAGCTGATTTGCTTCTAGTCAGAAATGTATGTGGTCTATGATCACTACTACTCAAACACCAAAATCCCTCCTCTTCACAGTACATTCGAACTACCTCTCTTCAGGCCTCCATCTGCCCTCACTTTGACTACTTCAGTAGCCTTTTTATTGGGCTCACTGCTCACAACTAAAATCCTCTTCTTCATTCATGTCCAGCCTAAAACATTTTAATGGCCTCCTTTCAGTAAGTGAATACCCGTTAACTTTCACAACTAAACTCAGACACATTATATTTATAAATTATTGCATAAAACTTGAAAGTAAAAATCCAAGAGGAACAGATCTCTCTCTCTGTACAAAGGCACAAACTTAAAGGTCTTTGTTTTTTGCTGTTGTTGTTTACATGTCTGTCTTCCTGTATTATACTCTAAGTTCCTCAAAAACAAAACTTGTATCTTATTTAAACTTTCTTAAAATAAGTGTTTAATTGTTTGTTTAAATAGGTAAAAAAAAAATGTTTAATTGTTTGTTGAAAGAAGTGTTTGGTTCTGAATTAAGGATGATACCAAGCAGGCAATTTGAAATAATTATTTTTAAAAGTCAACAAACAGCATAATGGTTAAAAGAGATTGGTGATTTTATTAGAACTAGGATCCAATCCCAGTTCTGCCACTTTCTACTAGCAGTGTAAAGTTGGAAAAGTTATTCAGTCGTTCTCACTCTCAATGCAGCTAGTAAAAACACATAGTTAGGGTGGTTATTATGGAATTATATTAGTGAATCATGTAAAGCCTTTAACATGATAACCACTTCATAATAAGCACTCAGTAAATGTTAATAGTATTTTATTTGTATCTCTAAACCTGGTAAAAATAATTGAACATAACTGAATTTCAATTCATGTTGAGTGGATGAGACAGCATCCCTCTTAGTATGGAAAAAAATGACACAGTCTAGGTTGATGTCAAACTCTTTTATATACACATAATATTGATAATACTGCTTTCCTTTGGCCCAAATTTTCATACAGTCATAGATAAGCTTACATTTCATATTAGTGTAGTTTTACTATGATCATTCCATATCACTCATTTCCAAGGTATACTATGTTTAAAGGGTTTCTAAGATTTCATTTGTCAGATGACATTTTGGGGTAAATTTTAAGCCTATCTTCAATTTTCTGTATCTCCTCTTTGTATTAATTCTGAATATTAAGACTAGATTCTTTCATCCATCGCTGCATTTTTTTTTCATAGCATATGTATCCATTTGTTTAATTTTAGTGTTTGTTCAAGGGTTACAGCGCCTTAATTTTGGAGGAAGAAAATTAAGAGATACTTTTCCATTCTTAGGTATGTCGCTGTCCCCTACCCCTGTTCTAGACGTACAAACAAGCCCACTCATGTTTCATCTTAGAAAGTAGTAAAAAGATAATGTGGAAGGAATTTTTTCTAATATATTCCGATCTATATAATATTTAGAGCAAAATTTAAATAATAGAAGGTCTCAATTAGTAGTGGTCCCTTTGTACATAATATTGTGTAGTAGTACTTCAGTCTTTAAGATTAGATTAAAATTTTCTGAATGAAAAACTTAGTGAAATGTTTTTATTAGTAAAGCATCTTTTAAAAAGACTTTAAGCCACTGAAAATTATAACATATGTGTTTATAAACATTTTGTAATAATAATATAATATATAATGTGTTTATAAACACATGTCTACACTTCTACATGGTCCAGTTGCTTTTCAACATTTTTAAAACTTAAAGTTATAATTAACATGATAAAGAAAAATATAATTCATACTTGATAGGTATTTTCACATTTGAAAAATTGGACACTTCAAATAAAATGTTGTATCAGTACTAAAACATTTTTAACATTTAATTTTTCAGCTTCAAATAGGATTTGTGTTTTGCTTAAAGGAGAAAAAGTAAAATTTGATAACAATAATTAAAATTTTCTTTAATAGTAATAACTTTGCAATGAAAATGAGTGTATTTATTTGAAAAATTATCATTTATAATTAAGATTTTACAATGAATTGAGCCTCTCTACATCGTTAATTCAAATAAGGTAAAAACTAATTTCCCATTATATAAAAGAAGGAAATATTGTTGCATGCATCACATTAGGATGATATGTTTACGTGTGTGTGTGTGTGTGTGTGTGTGTGTGTGTTTATAAATGTTGTTTAGGTAAATATATATTGGTTTGTATGCTTATATATATTTTTGTGTAGGTAAATATATATTCATTTACTTAAACATTTTAATATCATCTAACTGAAATATGCCAATCCACTCTAAAAGTAATCACCTAAATAACTGTCTTATAGATATGTGCTATTTAGAGAATGAAGAATGAATTATAAAAGCTAAACAAAAGCTAACTGGTTTAATAGGAAAATTGAGTTTAAAGGAAAAAACAATGGAATGGGGAATGGAAAATAATTTTTAAAAATGTATAGAAGCAGAATTGTTTTTATTTTTAATTTTTAATTTTTGTGGGTACAGAGTAGGCATATGTTTTTATGGGGTATGTGAGATGCTTTGATAAAGGCATGCAATGTGAAATAAGTACATTTTGTGGTATCTAAAAACGAAAACAATCAAATGTATGGACATAGAGATTAGAAGCAGAATGCTGAAAAGGAATTGCCAAAGGAAAAGAGAGTACAGACTAATAACGGAAAAGAACAATAGGTTTAACTCTCTGTAAAAACTCTGAAAGGCAACGAAAATCTACCACTGTGGGATGACTATAGTTAACAATAATATATAGTTTCAAATAGCTAGTCAGAGTATATCGAATCTCCCAACACACACACAACAAATAAATGTTTGAGATGGCGGGTATGTTAAGCATCCTGATCTGATCACTATAACATTATATATAGTATAGTAAAACTAATTGCACATTATCTATAGTGAAATTAAAAGTAATTACAAAAACTGCAATTACTTTTGCACCAAATTAATATATCTATATATATAAACATTGGTATGTAGCCCACAAATATGTGCAATTGTTATATATCAATTAAAATTATATATCTTATTATATATAGAAAGGGGTTTTGTGAGAATCTCAACTTCTGCCTGTATAGGATCATTATTTTGTTTATATTGTCTACTCCCCAATAGATGCAAATAAATGAAATTTGCAATTTTGTTTGTTTACTACCGCATTTATAAGTCAGGATTTATGCAAATGTGTTAGATGTTTTTTGCGTTACTGGAAATGGGTAGAAAATTGAACTGACCTCTGTATTAACATCTCACAATCTCGTTTATTGTACTGGAACCTAATTTAATAGCAAGACTAAATACATGAACACGTCAAGCAGAGTTTTCAGACAAATGAGATCATGTTGCTTTATGAACTGCAAATAAACATTTAATTGCATAGTGTAAAAAGGATAGATCCAATTAGAGGAATGTAACCTCTTCCTCAATGAAAATTTTGAGAGAACTAAAAAGAAAGTGCCAACATCATCTACAATTCTACTAGTTTTTTATTGCTACTGGTATATAATTGGAATTATCACTCTATACAAATAATTTGTAATGAGTTCCATAATATTAATTAAAAAATCAAATTAAGCAATCTAGTGAAATACGTCATACCAGAAATCTACTATTTTCAGTTTTGTCATATACGTAATGCCATTTCCAAATAGTCTCTAATGAATTCAATTATTAATATTAATTACATAATATCTTCTTGACTTTGTACTTGTTCTCTCTGCATGAATTTTTTTAAATCTCACTCTCCATTCTTTGCCTGTGAGATATTCCTAGTTATCTTTTAAAACTCTGCCTAGGAATTTCAACTTTTATGAATCACTTGCCTTGATATCTGTATTAGTCTAGTCTCACACAGCTATAAAGACATACCTGACACTGTATAATTTATGAAGAGATTTAATTGACTCAGAGTTCCACAGGCTTTACAGGAAGCATGACTGGGAGGCTTCAGGAAACTTTCAGTTATGTTAGAAGGCCAAGGGGAAGGTGGCACATCTTCACGTGGCAGAGCAAGAGAATGAAAGCTAAGGGGGAAGTGCTATACACTTTGAAACAATCAGATCTCCTAAGAACTTACTCACTGTCACAAGAACACCAAGGAGGAAATCTGCCCCCATTATCTAATCACCTCCTACCAGGGCCTTTCCCTAACATTGGAATAGCAATTCAACATGAGATTTGGGTGGGAACACAGAACCAAACCTCTCATACTATCTTATAAGAATTAGACATTCTTCTGTATAATTGCTATCTTTTATACATCCTCCTATTTTTTATTATTATTTTTAATATTTATGCACTTACATTTCTAGCTCCCCTAATGGACTGTAAGCTGCTTGAGATTAATGAACTTGTGTTTTTTATCTTTGATTCTCTAAAGCCTGGGATATGCTATCAAATGGAGTTGAACTGAAATGATATACTGTATTACCTTTTTTTGAGGAGATTTCAAAGTCTTAAAACTCACCTGAAATTTTAACAGGCGTTATATTGGTTTGCTATCAGAAGAAAATAGTTAACATATATTGTCCTCATATGTCCAGTCTGCGCTAAAGTGGGTAAAGCAAAAAGTTAATATACCTCCTCAAAATCCTTCTGGTATGGAAGAGCTTTATATCTAATATTAAAGAGAACAGTATTTCTCTGAACTGAACTGAGTGAGAAGGTTTGAAGCCTTTATTTGAATTGAGGTTAGGACAGGAAAAGAACAGTAGTAAAAATCCTCTTAGAATACTGTGGGGGTGAGTTGTTACTAAGAGAAAGGGCAAGATGAAAGCAGTTTTAACCAGAGCTGTGCTATTTCCACTATCTTTCTCATTCTTTTGGATTTTGCTATGACACTTGATTCTTAATTCACTCATCACAGATTATAACCTACTTGATAGAATAGGGAGGAATGTTGGAAATGAGAGGAAAATTACATGCTTTACAATTTAGAAAAGAATATTTTAAGAATGTTTGAGAATAGGGTGGGGTTTAGTCTCTGAAAGTGACTTAGCAAATTAAAAGGGAGGGGAAAAACAGCCATTTCAATGGAAGAAAAGTAGAGAAAATGAGCAAATGACTAAAAATTGTTTAAAAGAAAGGGTAAAAAGGAAGCAGAGAGAGAGATGGGAAGATTAGATGCTTTATGTATATATATATATATATATATATATATATATATATATATATATAATTGTGTTTTAGGTTTTGGGGTACATGTGAAGAACATACAGGATTGTTGCACAGGTACATGCATGGCAATGTGGTTTGCTGCCTTCCTCCCCATCACCTATATCTGGCATTTCTCCTCATGTTATCCCTCCACAACTCTCCAACCCCCGTTGTCCCTCCCCTAGTTCCCCCAACATAGGCCCCAGTGTGTTATGCTCCCCTCCCTCTGTCCATGTGTTCTCATTGTTCAACACCCACCTTTGAGTGAGAATATGCAGTGTTTGATTTTCTGTTCTTGTGTCAGTTTGCTGAGAATGATGATTCTTAAGATTGGAAATGGTGACAGCAAAGTTCATAGACATCAATGATTCTAACTTTAGCAAACAACTTACTGCCACACAAGAAATATAGGCAATAGGGTGTTAAATACCTATTAAAATTAGTAGCAGCAGGAGGCTTAAATGCCAGTATTCTTGACCTTTTATACAAGAATCTTTACACAAAAAGAAGCTGTGAGAAAACAAGTGTAAGAAGATAAAACATCAGTACAGAAGTGAATAAACATTGTAAATCACTGTTCACAATTTCAGTGAACCGGATTTGATACCTCAGGATTGAATATACAGATTTGTCTGAAACTCTTGACTTCACTGATATAAGTGACTTCGCTGATATATGAGTTGAGACTCACTGTTTTTAAACTTCTCAGAAACAGTGAAGTTCTGAATTTATTTTTTAATTCTTTTCCGAAAAATTTTTTGAATGATGAAATGTAGGACCTATTTTAGTAAAATTATTATCATAATAAATATGGTGGTTCATAAAATGTCAGTCAAAACTCGGTGATAGTAGACCTATACTTGGGGTGGTTTTATAACTAATGGTACATATTAGATACAAGTGATTTTATAGGCAAGAGGCCTTAAGGAAACTTCCCAATAGATAAGAGCAAAAACCTTCCTTTGAGAAAATAATTTACACCTCCTAGATTGATAATAGTTTCTGAAACAGAAATTTAAAAACTAAATCTCCATCAGTTTTAAATAAAAATTTTACAGCATCTAGTTACTATATTTTAGGACCAATTTTTTAACCTTCAATTTAAAAGCATCATGTCATCAAGAACATGTAATGATAGCATTTGATAATGATAGAGATAATATAAAATTTCAAGCTATTCTTATAATATTCTTATAATATTTATTTTATAATGTTATACATTTATTTCTATCTCTTGTATAAACAGGACTTTTGCGGAAATTGAAATGAATATCCACACAAATTTGAAACAGAGACAATTGTGTCCTTCATAGTATAAGAATGCACCTATTTCTTCTGGTTACATGGCCCTCCATAGAAAAGAGCATCATCAGACGTCACAATATACTTGAGTTGCCACATGTACCTGTACAACAAGTCTCACTGGTTTTCTTGGCTGTTTTTAACACTTCAGTAATACATTGATATTGATTTAGGAGTGTCTTATAGAAAGGGATTTACATTATCTTTTTTAAACAAGATCACTTAACAATTTAACTCATATTATAAATGAGTAACTACCACAGGATTATGTTTTGGTTAGGGAGTCCCTTAAATTACAATCTGTAGGAAATTATCTCCATAAATAGCAAGCCATGTATTTATCCTTAACCTATTTGGCTTGAGTTGTCAGAAAACAGAAACAACAAAAATATTTTTAAATAGTAACCTTTATCGCAAATTGAGAACACTAACTTTATTCTCAAGGCAAAATATATTTTTGCTTCCAGCAAAAAGCCACTGGAAAAAAAAAATCAACAGCCACAAAAAATATTTCCTTTCTATACCATATTTTTAAGTGATGGCAAAGAATGAAAAGCAGTTAATTCTCTCTACTATTTACTTATTTCTCCTGAATAGATAAGAATAGTCAGGAATCCTGCTTGAGTGGAGTACAATCAAAGGTTAAGCTTTCTCCTTGTGAAACTGCAATGTGTAGGCAACTACAGTCTTTGACATCAGTCATAAGCACATTTCTATTTTAGCGATGTCAGAATAGTAAGTTGTAATTGTATAATCCTATTTATTGATCTTTCTAGAAAGAAAACAAAAACATGTTTGCTTTGTGTTTTTAAATCCCTGGCCACGTGCCCTAAAGGAAGTATGACTGTAAATTAAAGAATTATGTTTTGAAACAATACTTATTACCATTTGAATACATAACAATTTTAAATATCTTGTAATGCTCCAAATATAGAGCATTCTACGTGTACAGAGAGATCTGCAATACATAAAATTTCAGCTATCAAAGACATAACACAAAATCTCAGGAATAACTGGTGGTATGATTTTAAAAAGCCAAGAAAGTTGCATTAGACACTTTTAGGCTAATGAAGATCCCACTTAGGAAAAGTACTTATGCATTTCTTGCTAACTTAGCAGAAAATGCTCTCCTTGGAAAACAACCACTGTGTCCTTGTCTTCTAATTATTAAAATAGATGAAATGATTATTAGCTCACAAACTATGCTTGTAACCATATGCCAGATTTAAACAACAGCCAAAACCCCCTATAACCCGCAATGATTTAAGAGATCAGGAAGAGACTGACAGTACAATTTGGGTAAGTTTAGAAAAAAAATGCTTCTTATTACCAATTCTCATATAAAATCCACAATTGTAGACAAAGTAGCTATGTTATTATCTATACTGAAATTATTAGAGTCATCATGAAAAAGATATCAAAAAAGTATATTGAAGGGTTCCTCATTTTAAATTTCTTAAAGTTTTGGCTAGAAAAAATGGCAAGCACAATATATACTCAGTTAACATTGTCAATGGGTTCTTAAAACTGTGACTTGAAGCAAAACAATGTATAAAATGCCATGTTTTCCTCATCAACATTATAAGAAAATGATGTTGAATAAAATAATGGTATTCAAGAACCTGTTATGTCCTTTTGCTTAAAGTCACAGTTTCCAAGAAACTATCAATGACATTAAGTAAGGACTTACCATATTACATACATATGATAAAAGTTGACAATTTTAACGGATATACTTGATGTTTCGTAAGTATACCTGACTAAATTTTTTAATTTAAACACTTATTCTTTCATTACTCTGTTACAAAAACACATTTGAAACAGAAAGTTATATAAATATGATTGTATATACTATTTATATAAAAATTAATAGATAGAAATTTATAGAAAAATAAGTATGTTGAAAAATAGATACATATGAGGAAGAAAGGAAAATGTGTTAGTGTTATGTATACAAAGCCTCGAATGTCTTTTATGAAATCTTTTCTAAAGAGATCTAAAAATGTCAAAGTAGTAATAACAATAAAGCTAATTAGTTTGCATTTTCTCCAGCATTACTCTCTATTGTTTTTAAATAGTATATGTTTTATGAAAAACAGTGAAGTAAATGCCAAATTTTAATAAATCCAGAAAAAAAATTTCAGGAGATATATTTCAATTTCAAAGAGTTCAGACTTTCAAAATGAGTCCTGAGTTAAATGCCTTCTTCAAAAATATAGGGAGGTCACAAATCTACAACCTAATGTCACAACTATAACAGTTGTATATTTTATAACTATATTTACACTAAAGTGTGAGCAAGACAGAAAGGAAAACAGGAGCAGTAAGTGTAAAAATTATTTAAGAACAAAAATTGTGTAAGTATCAGAAGTAACAATTGTAAATGTCAGTTCCCCTTCATTACAGATTGATAATTTTTATTTCACTCACCCAAAGTTCTGTGTGGAACATTTATTCAAATATCCAGAACTGTATACATGAAATTTAGGAAGGGAGAAGTAGAGAGGCTGGATAATCTTTCTGAAGAAATGAAGCATTGTAGGATTCACTGAATTCCCTCTGCAAATTTAACTAAGGAGTATTTAACTAGCATACGTGTTTACACCAGTGCTTCTTGCCCCTAGAAGAATGTCTGCTGATCCCATTATCTTGATCACACACTATTTGTCTTCTCAATATCTATATCACTATATCACATCACATATACATTGACTTACTTTTCTGGTTTGGGCTAATTTTTTTGTTGTTCAAACCATTATAAGATGGTCAGCACTCTATAGGCCCTGAAGCATGTACTAGTTAAAGTTCTACAGAGAAACAGAATCAAAAAGTTGTATATATAGTTATATATATGTATATAGTGATATTTATTTTAAGGAATGGGCTCATGCAGTTGTGGAGGCTGGAAGTCCAGAGTGCAGGGCAGGGGAGACCCAGGAAAGAGTGGCAGTTTGAATCCAAAGGCAGGCTGCTGGCAGAATTCTCTCCTTTCCTGGAGGTCAGATTTTTTTTTTCCATTAAAACCTTCAACTGACTGGATGAGACTCATCCATATTATTGAGGGTCGTTTGCTTTACTCTAAGTCTATTTATAAATGCTAATCTCATCTATAAAAGTACCTTCACAGAAACATCTAGAGTAATGCTTTACTAAATATTTGTGTATCTTGATATAGCCAAGCTTGATGCATAAAATTAGCCATCACAAGTAAATATATATTTCAATTACAACTGAATAAAATTTTGGGTAGACAAGATGTATGTATACATGTTTTGAGGCAAAGAAAACTCAAAGTTCAAAGAAAGATAATAGAAAGGAAAGGAGGGAATATATTAATTATCATAGGTAACCCGCTGAAACCTAAAACTCTGAAAAGCAACATAATAGGACGTTTATATTTCTTTACTCATGCAGTAGTACTTTTCACATCAAAGTTGTCGAATTAAATATTGAAGGCAGATTTCACTTCAAAGTTGTCCAATTAAATATTGAAGGTAGATTGCAAACAAACTGTTTATGGATGGTTTACATGTTAAAAAGCATTTTTCACTATATTAATTATGTTATGCTAATACACTTCGTGGACTTTAGGTCTTATTGCATATATCATGTGGACTTTGGCATATATATTTGTATATTAAATTATTTATAACACATATATCTTACATATTTGAATGTTAAATTATTTAAAACACTTATAAATGTTTCCATTTTTATTCTTGCATCACAATGATCTTCATACTTCTTACAACCTATAAATTTTAAGTTACTTTTTTACCTCTTTTGCTATAAGGGTTAAAAATAGTGTACTGTATTAAATTAATTTATGAATGATGATAATTTTTAAAATAGAAAATATTTCAAAGAAAACTTTTCATCAAGCATTTGCTTAAAAAATAATGGTATTAAAATAAAAAGTGGTTCAGTTCTAAAACTGAGCCTGAGCTCATAGGATTTAAACCAACTTGCTGCATTCACCTCCTATTGTAGGAAGATTACCTGCCTAGAGTATGGAAGAATGGGTCTCTACATATATGCTTTAAGGACATTTTATTTATACTTCTGGCATAACCCTTATCACATGGATTTTTTTCTTGGATATTTTCCCAATAGATTTTGAACTCTGACACCTTTAAATTTCCACAACACTGGAGACAGCACTTTTTACATATAGTAACTTCTTAATAAATGTTTGGCAAGTGAATAAATCAATAAGAAAAGTGACAATCATCTTTATCTACTACTCATGTTCCATAGATTATTAAAAATTAAAATTGATAGATGAAACCCAAAAATAATTCAATCCAGAATTTTAAATTTGTTGTTGCTTCTGTCATGAGCCTATTATAAAGGGAATTTTAACAAACAAATGAAACAGAATACAAAACAAACACAAAAAATGGTGGTGCCTGGCACCCAAAACCACTACTTGACAGGTTGTTTCTCAAGGGACTCTGTGTACGACTGTGACTCCTAAGAGCAGTTTAAAAATTACTATTAAAAAGTAATCCCTAAATTGTACAGATAAGCTTCCTGAGGAAGAAAATATTTATATTAAATGACAAAGGTCACAGGCTTAATTCAGTGGCTGACCCTAGGCCTAGAACTAGGATGATTTGATTCACAGTCACATTTTGTTGTAACCGTGCCTATCATAGAGACTAATTTTTTGCAAAATTTAGTTTCCCTATTTATTTTTGGAATAAAATTAAAGAAATTTTAAGGTACAAAACATTTCATTTTTATGCTAAAAAAAAGACATGATCATTTTTAAGCCATGAGAATTTTTCATCATAGTTCAAATGTACCAATTGTGTTGAAAGAAAGTCCTTCAGGCTATTCTAACTGCACAGTTCATGACGGATTTCATCACTTCCCTTTATGTCATAACCTCATACTGAAAAATAACTTCATTTATTCTAGGTGCTGAAATTATTTGCAAAAAAACCAACATTACAATGGCAGAAATTATTTTTCATTTCAAAGCATTGAAAATTTGTAGTAGAAAAATTTCTTTAAGGGGGAAAATACAAGAGCGCTACACAAATCCCTGTATATAGACTGGCATAGATTCATCACAATTACACTCTGAATATACTTTCTCTTTGCTCTCTGCTTGTTATGCTTGCATGCCTTTTCTTTTGAAGTCAAATGCCACATTAAAAAAAAAAGTCTCAGCCGCAGATTGTTATCAATCTTGCATTCTCAAGCTACACATATAATATTTCTAGCCTACAGGTGATGCTCTACATATACTTATGGAGTATAACTTTAAATAAATTATAATGAGTAAGTTATTGCTAAATTACACCCTTCCTCAGGATGAGACATCCCTTAATCAAGTCAGCTAAATACTTCATCTGATTTGTGTATGTAGATGAAGCCTACATCTTTCGATGCACATAAAAGTAATGTATTTTTCTTCTCATGTATTTATTAATTATTTCTATGTATATTTACTACATATAATTACAATGCAAGGCACTGAGCTAAATGATTCAGATATAATCTTTGCCCTTAAGTTCCTTGCTATCTAACACATAAACATAAATAATGCAATGGAAAATGTGAAAGGGGATATAAAAGCAGCATAACTAATGTATCACAGGAATTCTTTGATGAGAAGACAGTTATTTTTCATATGGGTAAGGGAAAGGCACAGAGTTTAAGTCAATTGAACTTGGTTTTAAAGAACAATCAGAAACTGAGGTGACAGAGGACAGTAAACATATGAACAAAAAGTTACAAATAGAAAGAATAAAATGACCAAAAAGGTGACCTGAAGGTAAGAAAATCTAGAAGATACAGAAACTATAACAAGAGGCTCATGCCAGTTGTAAAGAGTGTGGAAAATGAGCCTTAGAAGATAAGTTGAAGGCAGAAAGATACACATACACATATAAATAAATGTGTGTGAAAGTGTGAGTAAAGAGAAAGATAATTATTGATGAATTTTAGGCACAAATATGTCATAACATATCTGTTATTTAAAAAGAAAAATGCATGTGTGTCTAATTTAGATAAGAAGGGGATACAGGAAACAGGATGAGTAGTAGTTCAGTGATTATCATAACATGCCAGGACAGAGGTAAGTAGAAATGAAATCTGTGTTCCCTACTAATATAGAGTAGCTCATATATTGCTGTAATGTACATGTTGCTTATTATTCCACACATAAGGCATAACTGTTATCATATCATATGGATCCCCGAAGTGATATACAGATTAGATCATCTGCTTTAAAGACACACCTCACACATATCGTTTCTTTTTTCTTTCTTTTTCATTATGTAGGTTGATATTGAGACCTTTTCCCCTGAGCTCTGCGTCGTCTACACTACCTAGTGTATCCAGTGAACACCAATACTATAGTTTTGAATTTAGAAGAAAAAAAGAGTTCCTAATCACCAAACTCGACTAGTCTCTTATGTATCAGGTCTTGCTTTTAAAATGTTTCAAACTTATATATAAAACTTTCAATACTTTTTTCCATGCAGAATTGGTTGTTAATGTCAAATTTCTCATAGGAGTACATTTTTCCATTCTTATAGAGCCACGAAATCCTAAAGGTATAATGGAAGCAAATTTGGTTCCCAATACATATTGTATAATATTTCATATAAGCCTCTTATGTGAGTTTATTTTACATTATTTATAATTTCACCTACTCATTTCCAAAAATGCTAGAGGGATGATTTTTTTTTTTTCTGGGAGAGCTGCCAAAAAAGTTCATTTTATTGCTTCCATTGAGAAACACCTTTAGCGCTTTAGAGAAAGCTTTTCACTGAAATATAATTTAGCAACTAGGAAAGATGGGAGAAAGTTCTAAATTTTTGACATATCATCCACCAACTGATGTAACCCATTTCCAAACATGAAATAAGCAACCTACATAAAAAATATAATCTTTGCAAACTGCTCATTTAAAAATTGCAACAAGTGCCAGCAGTTTGTCTTTTGTAAAAAAGAAAAATCACTGTGATTAATCAATCAAATCACAGGCAGCGATAAGATCATACAATTTACTACTGTAATCAAGTATCAAAGTGCGACCTAAAGTTTATTAGGCACCACCCCTCCACAAGTGTAACAAAATTCACCTGAGGTTTATTCTTGAGTTGCATGAAGATGCATTAGAAACTCTTCCCTTCTCTCCTGCCTCACTTCCCACCACTCCGGTGCTGCTTCCCAAAGCCTATCTAGACACAATGGTCTCCCTCATTTCCTTGAGCACATGTTCCTCACAATTTCAGAGCATTCTTCCATGTTTCTATTCCCTCTCACTGGAATGCTCTTCCTGTGCTGTTTCTCTCTTGCTAACGCCTCATTCTTCTGACGTCTGCTCTAGTACCACTTCCTCAAGCACATCTCCCCATGCCCAACACTGTGTCAAGAATATATGCTCTCCTGATGGTGTACTTCTCTTTCTTACATTATTCCCTATTGTAATTCATGTAATTGATTCTCTGGTGGATGATTTGGGGGATACAAGAGTATTAGAAAATAAGACTTTCTCTGAATATAAGAATTCTGGCATATAAGTTTCACAAGTACATGGAACTGTCTCTATTGTTTACCCAGCACTTAGTAACTGAGTAGTATTTTGGCCATAAACCTCAAAGAGTACTTGCTCAATAAATGCATTAAAACACTACTCCAAATGAAAAAGAATTACAATTAGAAGCATTATTTTTATTTCACATAAATTAAATTCTAGTGCCTTTCAAAGATGTGGCCTCTATTAGGATTTTTCTATTTTAAAATAGCTTTAATGAATAGACAAAGTAGGGCTATGTAAAAGTAGCACTAATTTTCATTCCATAATCATGAGGTTGTAAAACATTAACAGCTAGACATAGAGTAGAATCTTAACCAATTAGGAAAACAATTACATGACATTTAAAAGTCAACCTTTTCGAAATGATTTTTTTAATACTCTAGTTACGTTTTATCTGAGTTTTTGGGACAACATAATATGTGAATAATTGGAAAGTAATCCAGAGACATTGCAGGGGTACAGATTTGATGTGAATGTTCTATGCCATATAGAACCCACTGTGTTTGTATATACATAGCATTCACATAACATTTTTCAGAAGTTAATACGTGTAATAATTTTAGTTATATTTATGCTTCACTTGGTCAATGAAACTATTTATATGGAGAATCACAAGTAAGATTTTTAAAGTTGAAAAAATTCATATCAAGAAACTTGTAAGACACTAGCCAAATTTATTCTTATGCATAATGCTCATTTTCATATAGTTAAGTATTATCTCTGTATTCTTTGCTGATCAAGTAATAAATAATAGACTTATGAAGTCAGGTGACTAACAAGTGAAAAAACATACAAATTTGATTATCTTGTCATTGTTTTAACGTGAAAAAAACACATTTATGACTTAGACACTCAAATTTTGTAAGTCATAACAGAGCAAACAATCTGTCATCATTTATATTTCTCGAAAAGAGTCAATTATCTATGTGTCATGTACTATTATGACATAGTACTGTATATTTAAACACTAAGATGCATTTTGGAGAAATCTAATTATGTTTTGGCTGTGTCCAAAGTGTGCAGACTGTGATTTGGTGCATACCTATTTGCAATTATATTCAGTTTTGTAATATTATCTTTGAGACATAATCATTATTTTTATTTCATTAAAAAAGAAACAGTCAGTGATCTTAATTTTTGTAAAGGCAGTGTAATTTAGCCTTACTATGTTATACATTATATTTTAAAAATCTCAAACACAGCTTAAATGTTTTCTACTTGTTAAAAAAAATCAAAATTTGAGAGGAAATTAAAAGGTAAGCTGTAAAATTTAATTTATGGATGATAAAAGTTTTTCACAAACACTAGATAACTCCTTCAACAATGCACACTCCTGAGTAATAGCACTCATCTTTTTACATCCTCTAATATAGTGCATGGTACTACCTGG
Organism: Sapajus apella; assembly: GCF_009761245.1. Taxonomy (NCBI): domain Eukaryota; kingdom Metazoa; phylum Chordata; class Mammalia; order Primates; family Cebidae; genus Sapajus; species Sapajus apella. The sequence goes on from NW_022436985.1 coordinate 5,533,985, forward strand.
GAATTTTAAAACATAAATGAAAGAAATAAAGCCATGTCTTTACCAATAACTTTACATGCATAATAGTAACACAACGAGTATGCTTCAACATGAACATTAAAAATTCATTTGGTGCAATAAATATACATTGGTTTTTAATACTTACATATGCACATATGTATATGAATATACATATGTGAGGCCAAGCTGTCTATGAACCCATTCTCTGCTAATGACTGAGTAATATAGGATTAGTAAGACAGGTCCATTTCTAAAAGATATAAGACTTCTCTGACAGGCAGCTTTGGCACAATGACTCCCTGTTGGCCTGGGCAAAATTTTTTAAAAACTATGCTGCATCCAAGATTCAAGTCAGTCCAACCCTCCTTCCTTCTCTCCCCTCCTTTGATCCCAGGGATCAGAAGTATTTCAATGTCTGATGGTTCTTCCTGACCCCTTTATTTCCCTCTCCTTCTTCTCTCACAAACATCATTCCAGTAAATCTCCTGCATGATGAATTCTGATGTGGCATTTGCTCTTCAGAGGATATCGTATAATGTACATATACACACACAAGCACACACACATATACATGCTACATATTCATAAGTAGAAAATCATGCATAAGTTAAATGGATACATAGAGACATAGAGATAGAGTGACAAGAGCATGTGCATACATACACACACACACACACACACACACACACACACCCCTATGTATCACATATAGGACACATATATATATATCATATGTGTATCATATATATACTAAATAAATATATATATTTGCTATGTACTCATGAACAGGCATGTGACAATTCACAAAATATTACTAAGTACTTCCATATATAAATTCTCACAACTTATGTGTATTAGACTCACTTTCATGCTTAAAATAGCACAGAAAATGTCATAAAAACTTACATTGAAAACCTAAAGAGGGCTGGGTGCAGTGGCTCATGCCTGTAATTCCAGCCCTTTGGGAGGCCGAGGCAGGCAGATTGCCTGAGGTCAGCAGTTTGAGACCGGCCTGGCCAATCATGGGCAACATGATGAAACCTTGTCTCTACTAAATATACAAAAATTAGCTGGGCATGGTAGTGGATGACTGTAATCCCAGCTACTGAGGAGGCTGAGGTAGAAGAATCTCTTGAATCTGGAAGGCAGAAGTTGCAGTGAGCCAAGATTGTACCACTGCAGCATTCCAGCCTGGGCAACAGAGTGAGACTCTGTCTCAAAAAAAGAAAGAAAGAAAAAGAAAACAAAACAAAAAAACCTAAAGAGATGGACGTTAATTTACCCTTGCTAAATTTGCTAACCAAAGCATGATAGAAAGGCAATGTTGACACTAGTAATAGAGAGCATTTCCATATGTACTATAAAGAACATTTATGTGGCATAATCAATATTATTTTTTATTAAACCTATCACTGTTCAGGCATCTGTGTTCAAAAGCCGAGGATATAATGGTAACTTTCCACAATTATGCATGCCCTGAGTCTACTATACCTCTTTTATACTTATATGCCTTGATTTTTTACAATTCTGAATAGATAATAAATTGAATGATGAATGAACGGATGATTATGTACTGATTCAGCAATGACTAGCAGAAGTCTCACGTTCATAGAAAAACATGGTTTACAGCAAAGAAAGCCAAATCACAAGATAGCCTACTCCTGCATTTGTTTCAGTGCTTAATTTCTGGGTATATTACAAACATCTTATCTTGTGGCCCTCTCAAAGTCTAATTTTCCAGGTTCAATTTCAGATGAATACTTAGGCCATTTTGATATTTGGGCCACATAGGATTATTTTGTGAACATACCCTTCTACCTCATTTTCCTGAATTATTGCTCAATCTTTTCTTAGTCTGAATGTTCCAAATTGTCAATGTATCATAATTTAAGCATGAAACCAAAGTTGAACTCCACTATGAAGCATTCAAGCATATAGTTGGTGAAATGGGTTTTCCTTCTTTACAACACTCAAAGGATTTGGTTCTACTTCTGTTATGAGTTTATCAAATTCTATATATTAAAATAATTTATTATTTCTACCCTGAGCATGTCCATTAAAAAGTGGAAAGTGATTGTACCTTAATGAAATTATTTTTCATGTGTGCTGTGTTTTAAATGGTTTACATACTATAAAAAACTGTAAATGCCTAGTGGTCAAGTAACTTTTCTTACTGTATTTTATCTTTCAAAATATTGGCTTCAGCTATTTCCTGTCTTCATACCTTCAGATGACTCCTTCCTAAATCAAGAGTGAATCTAAACAAATTATGATGACTTAATTAACATCACTAATATTTAGAAGTATCTGCTTTCATGTTCCACCCAGAATTCATCAGGATGATTCAAGCACCTATTCTCTAATTACCTGTGTGTGCTGTACTCAGAACCAATGTACATTCTTTTTTTAATCAGCTCCATGGACAGATTAGTCTCTTCGGTTCAAGTTCCACTCTCTAATTCTCATAAATAAGAACTTATAATTAAAGAAGACTTGGAGTAGAACCTAAGTGAATTATGATGCTTGACAACTGCTAAAGGACATTTCATTGAGCAATACTAAATGTGTTGGACAAATAACATTTCTTTATGAGCGAATTGAATAGAAACAAATATTTCTTTTGTATGGCCACAGTAATAAATTTAAATTTAAAAATAAATTTAAGTTTATTAACACATTTTTACACATAAAACCTGATTGACACAGATCAACATAAAGGGAGAGATTTAAAAGAGCTTATTTAGAAAAGTACCACTAAAAATACTGAAAAGTGATGATACGGGTAGAAAAATCAAGTGAGAAAATATAGACTTATTGTGCTAAAACTATGCCATCAAAGCTCACCTCATAACAACCACAGTTTAAAATAAAACACAAAGCCAAGCTGAAAAAATAGGGAATGGAGCACAACCAACGAACAGGAGAATACAACTCAATGAGCACTGAAAATCAATGAACTAAAATGTGTCTGTCCCTGAAAATGAATGAGGTAAAAATGGACCATTTTGCCTTCATTGATTTTCACTGTTCATTGAGTTGTATTTGTCTGTTCCTTTGAGGTCTTATCATTTAATTTCTACTTCTTTTTCAACTCCTAAGCAAGACTTCCAGCAATCCTAAAAGCATTATGAGGACATGCTTAATAGTTTTCCACATTCTATTTCAGGAAATTCACCTGTTCATTCTACAATTATAAATTCTGCATCTATTATATATCAGGCACCAAGATGGATGAAAATATGATATTATTATTACACCAGAAGATGAATATATGACATTATTATAACATTACACTATTATTGATAAAATATTCTTTTTTAATGACTAAAACTACTTTATTTTCTAACATGAGCAGAGCTAAACTTTTGCTTCTAAGGAACAGTGACCAAACTTAGCAAAGAAAGTTGAAATTACTTTTCATATCTGAAATATTTGATACCCATGTTAGAATATTAAAAATTCTGAATCAAGATGAATTATGTTTTACATGCTCTTACTGTGAGCCAAGATCCTATTTTCTTTTAATCTAATTGCTTTCTCTGAAATTCAAAGCCAGCTTTGATGCAATTGCTTTGATAAAGGTGCTTTTCTAGAAGGAGCCAGCTTTTCTCACTGACTAAATTACCCACAGTAACCTCTGGGGCTCTAAAGTCTTGACTTAAAAATTAAATATAACGGTGGGAAAGAGTTAATGAAACTTCTAGAGATTCCTGACTGTTCTGAAATGTAAATGAATTTGGCTTAAGTTATATATATCAGTAAAAAAAGATAGAGATATTTGATACAAGTAAAAACTTAAGTATAAGGTATTAGTAAAATTAAGAATAAATATGAATATTTTTGCAGTTACGACAGTTATTATTATTATAAGAAGCGTGTATACAAATGACTACAAAATACTGAAGTTCCTATTTTGGAAAAAGAAATTTTTTAAAAAAGAAATGCAAATGTATTTTCCACATATGGAAAAAAACTTTGACTCCACTAATCTTCACTAATACAGTAATTTGTATTTCACATGGATCTGACAATGAAATATTATTTTCATCTATCGTATTTTATAAAAACTATAAAAGATGAGCACCAAATTCAAGGAAAAAGTAAGGCTGTGAATTGGATGTTTGCCTATCTTGTTGGCAGCACAGTAAGTTATGTAAATCAACTTTGCATTATGAAACAAAAACTTAACAATGTAGAGCCTCTTTAATAATCCCACTTGTGGCAAATTATCTTAAGGAAATAATAGGAAATAATCCAAATATGGCAAAACCTTAGTGACATGGACATCTAAAGTAGCCCTATATGTAGTAGTAAAATCCAAGAGTACGCCCTATATTATGTATAATTATGGGAGAAATAGCTAACCAGATCATATTACCCAATAAAATATTCCATGATAATTTCTAATTATGCTTATGAGAAATAGGAAATAATGTGGAAAATATCATAATAAAATGTCAGTTGTAGAGAGGGATTACCTATTACATGAGCAATATGACTGCAATAATCTTTATAAATAAATTTCAAGGATGAAAATCTAAGACTCCAGAATATTGGAAGTGATTGTGATGAATAACGAGATTGAAATTGATTTTTATGTATTAGTTCCTTTAAAACATGTTCCTGTTTATTAAAATGTTTTAATAAAACATTTAAATGTGTTTATGCTTTTTACCATAATATAACTTACATAATTTTTACCTCATTTATTTGATTTTAATAATTTAATTTTTTGGAATTTTTCATACATTTCTAAAAAAATTTTCATAAACTGCATAAAAATCAAATTATTAAATCAAATAAATGCAGTAAAAAATATCTCTTCCATTTACGTAAATTTTTATTTTTTTAGATGTTAATCTTAATATGGATTAAATACTTAAGGACTGTTTTCCTAACTGGCCAAATTACTTTTTCTACTAAGATTACAGGTGGCTCACTCATGTAATTCCAGCACTTTGTGAGGCCAAGGCAGGAGGATCACTTCAGGTTATGAGTTCAAGGCCAAGCTGGCCAAAATAGTGAAACTCCATCTCTACTATCAATACAAAAATTAACCAGGCATGGTGGCACATGCCTGTGGTCCTGGCCAGTCAGGAGACTGAGGCAGAAGAATCACTTGAACTCAGGAGGCGGAGGTTGCAGTGAGCTGAGATGACACCACTGCACCCCAGCCTGGACAGCCTCAAGAACAGAGCAAGACTGTCTCAATAAATAAATAAATAAGTTAATTAATTAAATAAAATAAAAATGAATACTACTACTCTACAGAAAAGCCTTATCTAAGCACGTCTTTGCACTGGTCATTTCATGTAAGTTAATTTGGCCATGAGGTAAATTTTTAATGTAGAAATGCCTTATTTTCAAAAAGAAGTGATATGATCTGAATATTTGATCCTTCCCCACCCCAAATTTCTGTGTTGAAATTGTAATCCATAAAGTGACCGCATTAGGAGGTGGGGCCTTTGGAAGGTGATAGGTCATCATTGGAATTATTCCTCAGAGCCCTCATCATTAGTCTTAGTTATTTTATAAAAGAGAACTCAGAATGCTAGTTTGCTTCTTCCACCATGAGAGGACACAGCTAGAAGGTACTGTGTGTACCTTCAAAAAGCCCTCATCAGACCTGGAATCTGCAAGCACTGTGATTTTGGACTTCTTAGCATCCAAAACTGTGAAAAATAAATTTCAGTTTTTTATAAGCCATCCAGCTTACGGTATTTGGTTATAGCAACCTGAATGGACTAAGATAAGAAGTTAAGTACTGTGAGAGCCAGCTATTCATAAAGGAAAGACAGGAAAATAATAGAACTGTGTGGGCTGGTAGAAATGGCAACTACTACTTAGTTTGGGAAATAAATATAAAGGGACTCTAGTGAGACTCAGAAGAGCACTTGACACCCTTCAGCTGTTTTTCACTCACACAGATGCACACAATCTGCCCTTTAGAAGGTCTGCCAACAGTTTGCCTTGGGAGGTGTTACCATAGTCATTTCTGAAGATAATTTTATTTTCTTTTTTCCTCTAAGGGGTCTTAACCCTTTATTTCATTGGACTAGCTTTTTTCACTTATAGAAGGAAACAACATACACAAAGCAAAACTATTTTTGAGGTCCTGGAGTAACATTATCACATAAATACAAACCGGAATATATTTTATCTACAGTTATTTTTGCAAACCCAATCCATTACCAACTGTAATTTTATTAATGGTTGTTTTAAAATATTAAGTGTTATATTACAATTATAAAAGTATTTTTAAGGAGGGTAAAAAATATATAGAATCTTAGAATTCTGAGTTAGGTAATCTAATTTAGTGTTTCTGAACCCTTGCTGACTAGCTGAAGTGCTTTAAAAAACAAACAAAATTGTCAGGTTTTACAACAGATCTGTTGAATAGAATCCAAAAAGGGGTGATGCAGGAGCAAATCAAGGAATCTGTGTTACTTTAAAGGTTATCAGGTAAAACTTGAGAACTTCTGCTCTTAATCGTTCATGCAGAACAGATATTCTCTGCATGATATTCTCTGAATTTCACCCAAATGGTCCACCAATCTATGCAAGGTGTTGCAATGGAACAGCCTGAAGACTTAATAGTGTTTTTCATAAGTTGCCCATGAGTCAAGTAAATATACAAAATGTATTGGAGCTACAGCCACTGGATAGTAACTAGGGAGACCTCAAAAACAAGTTCTAACAGTGTGTACAGCTTGGGGTTCACTCTAATGGAAGCTAGCTACCTTGGATTCAGATTGAATCTCCCATATCAGAGAACTTCTAAAGAATTCATGAATGAGCCTCATAAGAGAGCCACACAGAAGTCTACAAAGCAGAGGAATCAAATAAACAATGATATTATTAGCAAATGTTGAATAAAGATACACTTAGCACTTTCTGCTCTCTCTTCTCTGACCTAAAATACTGGAGCAACTATACATCAAAGAGAAAGAAGGGACATTTATCTCAGAGTCAGACCTGTGGCATTTTTTTGCCACTCCAATTTTTGAGGGTCTCAATTTGCAGTCACACCAAGGAGAGTTAAGAACATATCATTTAAATCAAGTATAGGATAAAGCTGGGCATGGTGGCTCATGCCTATAATCCCAACACTTTGGGACACTGAGGGGACAGATCACTTGAAGTCAGGAGTTCGAGACAAGCCTGGCCAATATGGTGAAACCCTATGTCTACTAAAAATACAAAAATTAGACTGGCATGATGGCACAAACCTCTAGTCCCAACTACTCCAGAGCCTGAGGCATGAGACTTGCTTGAACCCGGGAAGCAGAAGTTGCAGTGAGCCAGTATCACATCACTGCACTACAGCCTGGGCAACAGAGGGAGATTCTGTCTCAAAACAAACAAACAAACAAAAAATATGGGATAAGAGTTTTATATGAATTTTAATAACAATACATTAGAAAAAAAATTAAAAATGTGCTAACAGTGACATTAAAGCATATGATGTGATAAACAATAGCAGAGCTGAAAATGTTAATTGGAAAAAGTTTAGAATTATGCATTAACTAAGGTAAGATTACTTGATAAATAAATCACAACATAGTAATGCAGCCTACCTAAGACGGAATTTGTTATTTGGGGAACCACACCACACTGGGTTAATCTATATTATAATCCCTTAGACCTTTTCCCATGGCTATTCTAAATCAGCTCTCGCCTATGCTCTACTTGTTTAATGGTTAATTGGGTTCAAGGGTAGCTCCTTACATTTATCCCTGCTGTGTTAATTGTTGGAGTTCTACAATTGCTCCTTTTGAATACCAAATCTGTCATTTTATGTATTACTTTTTTAAACACTTTTTCTGCTTTATATAACATGAAAACTTAATGAAATCTCCTTCAATATCTCCATTGCTGATAAAGATTTCAAACAAATACTATAAACTTCAGACAAGAGCCTTGAACCTTCCACTGAAGGAGTCATCCTTCACTTTTACATGCTGATATGGTACTTGAAGGGTAAAGGCAAAGGTCAGGAATGATGTGCCTTAATTGTTCAGCAATGCTACATTGTGGCTATAAAACTAATTCTAGGGCAAGGGAGTCTGGGGCTCAAATTCCCATCTGCTACTTGCTAGCCTCATTTTGCCCATCAGTACAATGGCAAACAAAATCATCTACTTTGTAAAACTGTTAACAAGATCAAATGAGTTAAGAGATGTAAAATACGTTGAAGAGTAACTGGTACATAATAAGCCCTACATAAATATTAACTACTTTTACTAGATAATGAGTTATCGTGACTTACTAAAGTCTAGGTACATGATGTCTGCTACAGTTGCTTAATAACCAAAATCCTGTCACAAACAAACAAATAAATATGGCACATGTGACAAAACCTGTGATTTGTTAAGCCAATAGTTTCTTATAGATTTATCTGAAAATATGTCTTCACTTTTTGAGAAAATATTTACCTATTTGTTTAAATATCAACAGTGATACCAAAGATTTATCAATCCTCCAAAAATATATACGGGTGAAAATAAACATCTAAGTAAACCACATGTGCTAAATTTTTAGGATATATTCTGGCATTTGTCACTTATGTTGCAGCAGAGACTTTTGTAAAGATATTCAAAAAGAAAAACAAAGGCCCCATTTCTTTATTATATTCATGGTATGCAATGCACCAGTGTTGAAGAGGAGGCAGGATATATTGTGACTATCTCAAAGTACTGGCATTATTCTAAAGTACTAGCATTATTATTTCTGGATTATTCCAGAAAAGCAAATATTGATATTGCTTCATTGGATATTACATGAATAGATGCACCAGGAGACATTGTTAAAAGAATCAGCATTCACACATCTAAAGATTTTCCTCTAGAGGGTTATATCAGATCAAATAAGAGAAGCCAAAATTCAACTTTCATCTAGAGCCTCTGGGATTCTTCAGTTAAAAGAAGACACTAGGCAAATAGGTACCATGGTAGCCAATGAAAATTTGGAAAAAACAGCATGAATATGTGCCTGTGGCTAAAATACCGGTATAGAAACATGCATGCACAGAAGGTAAATTGCCATACAAATATTATTTTATAAAAATTAATAGAATCCTTACAGTATAGTGCCAAAACTGACTTTAGATACTTCATCACATATATACCATGAAATAAAAACAAAGAAAATGACAAGAAAAAGAATGCTAGATACTAAGATAAAAGCCAGGGAGTATGGAGCTCAAAAAGGCATGAAATAAGATGATAATCAAATGTTTTATCTGAGTGTATGCTCCAGGATTTCTAGCAGACTATTTTTCATTTAATGACAAATACATCATACTGTTCCTATGCTTTCTTTTTTTAAACTAAGTATAAGGTTTTTGTGACACAGTTGGCCTAGTGTTTAGACACACAAAGCCGCAGTTGTATAAACTGTATCCTAATTTTAAAAGGAAAAAAAATGGTGAGCTCTGCATGAAATTTATTGGCATACATTATTGGCATACATTACGGTATAATGCCAAAATTGACTTTAGATGCTTCATCACATATATACTATCAAATAAAAATATTTCATATACTATGAAATGTTTTGGGCATATATACATATAAAATAACTACAATACTAACAATGGAAAGTTATAAATAGTCATAGGAAATACTTAACAGTCTTAAATACTCTTGGAAATTATTTATTGTGGCACACTAAGCCCAGTTAAAGTCCAATGAATAAAATCAGAAAAATGAACTTTAAAAAAATATGTTATCTTGGTTCAAGAAAAAATACTAGTAAAAAGAGTACATAGAAAAACCATAGGGCTCTGAAACTAATACTGAGCTATAAATTATTTTAAGAAGCAATAAAACATCTAAGTAATTTTGTTTTCTTTAGGTATTAATTCTAAAGTGGTGGTTTACCTTAAGCCCAAGCAATCCAATTTATTGGACCTCAATATCCACAAGTTGCCATGTAGATGTAATATGTAGAAAGGAGGAGGTATTAAATGTGTTTTCATGTCTGAGTAATACCTTCTATATATTGATTTTGTTAGTGAAACCTTTGAGGTTAAGCAGAAAAGGCAATATGAATAATCAAATATCAGCAATATAAAGGCGTCAATTCCAGAACCACTCAAACATTGAATAATGGTACTTTATGCATTCAGCCGGTCCTGGTGGCTCATGCCTGTCATTCCAGCACTTTGGAAGGCCAAGGCTGGCAGATCACTTGCAGCCAGGAGTTTGAGACCAGCCTGGAAAACATGGCGAAAACTTGTCTACAAAAATTAGCTGGGTGAATTGACACATGTCTGTAATCACAGCTTCTTGGGAGGCCAAGGCATGAGAATCCCTTGAAGCTGGGAAGGGGAGGTTGCAGTGAGCTGAGATTGCGCTACTGCACTACAGCTTGGGCTACACAGTGAGACTCTGTCTCAAAACAAAAAAATAAAAATAACCATTCCTAGAGAAATATAAATGAATCTTTTTTTTTCAAATTATTTGTCAGTGGAATGCTAGTAATAGTCCAAGTTGTAAAAGCTCAGTGCACCAATATTTTTATTCATTTTGAATTTAAAGAATTTTACCGTTTAAAGTAAAATTTCTCTTTAATAAGTATGAGATTCACATGATTTAAATACCAACATCTTAGTCAATTATAGACACATAACTTATAAATCAACTAGAATATGTCCTTCAAAATTTATTCACTTTTTAATAATTTATACATTTGGTTGAGTTGTTTAAAAGTTATTATAACCAAATCTACAGCTAAATCAAATGTAATGCATTTTATACTACTATATTTAGTACATAAAGTATTCATTACCTATTGTTTCATATGATAAATATTATACACAGTCTTAAATAAACGTTCCATTTATTGGCCCAATAATATATTATTCTTATATCATAAATTATTCCTTAATAAATTATTAAAGGATCAGGCATTTAGGAGGTTGTTTTCCTTTGTCTTTAATATTAACTATGTGTAGAAATAAGTCTAATATGTTTAATAAATATTTAGCACACACTTATAGCTACATATATATGTGTGTACATATATATATATATATATATTGACACACACAAGCATCCTAAGAGAGATTCCATAACCATTATTATAAAATGTATTATTCTTAATAATATTCTAGTGGATAGCAATTGTTCAAGACTATCTGTATACTTCACAGTTAGAAATAGCAAATGGTACTTATGTCAGTTAAACAAATTCAAAAGTGCAAACAAACAAAAAAAAGTTAAATAGTAGTAGCATTTCATAAATAAAATGAAATCAGATGCCCAGAAATGTGTACTGAAACCTTTAGCCCTAAAATATCAATTTGATTACAATTAAATATTGAAAATGGGAAAATTACAAGACTTTTTTTATTGCCACATATTTAGTGTTTTGAGAAATTTTTAATTTATTAATCTAGGATTCCCTGAGTTTTCAGTAAGGTCAACATTTAGTGTTTTCATATTTACTTAAATGTTTGTTGCCTGCACACAAAAGGAGTTTTATATAATGATGGTTACCTATACACATTGTCATTATTTATCATCTAAGAATTATTAATTTAAAAGCAACAGTGAATTTAATAGAATGATTTTGTAGTACACTTCCATAACAAGCAAGATCCACCATTATATTAACATTCCTTTCACTCTGAAGACATGAAATATAGTCCCAAATTACTGTTAGTCAGCAAAACTTCCTTGTGAAGTTTCATATGCCTGCTATTATCTTCGCACATGGCACAATGATTCCAGCTTCCTAAAACTATACTAGAAAATCTCAGATACAACAACAAAATCTATCATAAGGTCCAAAGGAAATGCAAGGATAAAAAGAACCTAGTCTATCAAGCTACTCTGATAAAATCTCCCTATGCAATATTCCTGACAAATATATCCTATGTCTAGATACTTCCAGTGATTGAGAACAAACCGCTTCTTGAGGCAGCCAATTCCAGTAACAACCATAGTTTTTCCTCATAATGAGTAATGAGTTACTCTCCCCGACTACACTTCTACCCATGGATCCTAGCACTCTTTTCTGCAATGGCATGGAAAATTTACAGCACATCTTATACAAAAGCTCTGCAAATTATTGTGGAAAACAGTGAAAAGCTTTTCTTCTCTAGGCTCAACATGCCAGCAAATTCAATAATTCTTCATATGTTGTGATTCACATAGTCTCACTCCGTTTTATTATATTCCAGATAGGGTCTAATTTATCAAGTAGGGTATGACATAAATGAAGAAGGGGACTAATATCTACTCTGCTCTAGACAGGTGCATACTCATGACACTTGTAGCACATTCTTCCACTGTAAATGGCACATCTATCTTCTCTACATCTCCTCCATCACCTCCATGGATATTGCTTTCAGTTAAGTTTGTGCCTTTATGTTTTGAACAGTTACATATTACAAGTTTCAGTCATAACTCCTTTGATCACAAAGCTACACTCAGGTTGAAATAATTTGCATACCTTATAAGGGCATTTGTAAAATGTCCCAAGGATCTTCTTAACCCTGCCACTAATGAAAACACAAAGGTGGCTTAGTAGCCCAGGAACAGAAAGCTCAAGGAAAACTGCAGATTGGGTATCAACGTGAATAAGGCTCAGTAAATATTAAAAACAGAGTTCGTACATAATTCTGTGTAAATAAAACACAGAAGATACACTGCTTTCATAAAGATGTAATAATCTTGGATGTAAATGTGAATTTTCTTACTCTACTTAGCCTTTACAGTTTAAAAGAAAGAATGCTAACATTTGAATTGCTAAATTCCATTCCATTGTGATCAATGGCATCAAGTAATTTTCTACTTTCAAATACTCAAGTTTTCCACAGCATTATAGGGATTTAAGGGTGCTAAATTTTCATACAAGTATTTTCTCACATATCCAGTAGGAAATACAGTTGACTTCAGAGAGACCTATCAAATTATGGCTATTTATTATATTAATTTCCCTTTTGGAAAAATTTGTGTTATTAGAAAATTATTTAATTTGCTATTACTTTTTCAAATATATTAAAGTTATTTAAACCATCAAAATTGATACACGTGAAAATTAAATAATATAAAATTATCTGTATTCTATCAAATTAAGTTGTTGTCCTTTCTAGGCATTCCATCTTTGACCTAAATATATGACACCTATCAACCTCATTTGGATTATCATTTAAGTCCTGTGGTCTGATTTTAACTGACATTAGAATTTACCATAGGCACAAGCCAAATAGAATAATATTGAATGCATTGTTAGGTTATGTTTAATGCCATTTAACAGAACATTGCTTGAGAAATAAAAAAAAGCTACTTCAAATCCCAAATATACCCATACTCCTTCATCCAGTCAGTCAGGAAGTACCTCTATTGCAATCTACAAACTTATAAAATTCCTTTGGCTGGACTGTCTTTTGCTGTGTTGCCATCAGAGGCTACACACACACACACACAAAAAGTCCATTAAATGCACTGTGGAATATTCTGAAAGGATGTTGCTGAGAATAATTTTATTTTGTCACACAGCGTCTGGAATAGTCACTCCACTTGGAAAATTTCTACTCTGATATTAGTGAAGAAAACCGAGAACAATGTATTATCTCAAGGAATAACTGCTTGCTTTAAATTTATGGACACCATAAATTGTGTAACAATTTTGAAGTAGGTTTATAGAAAATGGAAAGTTAAATCCATGATCCAACTGTGTAAAGTATATGATATTCATTATTGGTCTCATTCTATGTTCTACATTTTTATTTCTTCTTAGTTTTGTTATTCCTTGCTCTTTCTTTTAATTTTCATTAAATATGTGTATGCTATCTTTTAAGGAAGGTGACAAACTAATTACTGATTTGATAAATTAAAATACTATTGTCGGAGTGGTAGGTAGAGCAAGATGGCTGAATAGAACCCTTCAGTATGCATCCTCCCCACAGGAACACCAAATGGAAAAATTATCCACCTAAGAAAGCTCCTCCATAAGAAGAAAAATCAGTTAATCAATCACGGTACCTGGTTTTAACATTATATCAGTAACAGAGGCACTGAAGTGGGGGGAAAGACAGGCTTGAATTGCTAATGCCACACCTCCCCAACTCCCCAGCAGCTGGTGGAGAGAGAATCTGTGTGCTTGCAGTAACTGTGGGACTTTGCATTGGAACTCAGTGGGTCTGTTCCAGCAGAAAGCAACACAGGGCAAAATTGAGCTGGTACCCACAGAGGAAACACTTAGATGAGAGCTAGCCAAAGGGGCATCGTCTGTCCCAGCTGTTGGAACCTAAGTTCTGGCAAGTCCCGCCATTGCAGGCTAAAGCACTCTGGCAACCTACATAACCTTGAAAGGCAGTCTAGGCCACAAGGACTGCAATTCCTGGGCACATCCTGGTGCTGTGCTGGGCTCAGAGCCAGTGCACTTGAGGTACACAGGACATAGTGAGATACCAACTGGGGTGGCTGAGGGAGTGCTTGTATCACCGCTCCACCCCACCCCCACTATGTAGTGTAGTTTGTAGCTCTACAAGTCTCCTTCCTTCTACTTGAGGAGAGGATAGGGGAGAATAAACAGAGCTTTGTCTTGCAACTTGGATATCAGCTCAGCCACATTTGAACATGGCACCTCCAGAGGCCCCCATCTGAGGTCTCAGATCCTGGATGATACTTCCAGACACACCCTGAACAAAAAGGCAACCTGCTACTCTTAAGGGAAGGATTCATTTCTAGAAGGATTCATCACTAGAGCCCTTGGGCCCTGAATAAACATCAGAAGAAGGCAATACTCATTGCAGGCCTTGCGGAAGACCTGGTACCCTGCTGACATCGGGTGTGACCCAGAACATTCCTAGCTGCCATGGCTATGGGGAGAGACTCCTTATGTCTGAGGAAAGAAGGAAAAGTAAAGGGAACTTTATCCTGAAGCTTGAGTAGCAGCTCAGCCACAGTTGTATAGAGCACCAACTAGGCTCATGGGGTTTCCAATTCCAGGCCTTAGCTACTGAATGGCATTTCTCGACTTGCACTGTGCCACAGGGGAGCCCACTTCAGTGAAGAGAGAGACTCAGACCTGGCAGTGCTTACCACAAGTTGACTGAAGAGCACTGGGCCTTCAGTGAACATCATCAGTATCCAAGCAGTACCCCACAGGCCTGGGGTAGTGGTGGCCATGAAGAGAGACTTCTGCTTGAAGAAAGGAGAGGAAAGAGTGGGAAGGGCATTGTCTTTCAGGTTGGGTGTCAGTTCAGATGCAGTAGAACAGAGCATCAAGTAGATTCCTAAGGTTTGTGACTCAGGCCCTGGCCCCAAAACAGCATTTCAGAACCCACCCTGGGCTAGATCAGACTTACTACCCTGAAGGAAGGGACACCAGCCTGGATAGACCTGCTAAATAAGGAACTCTTGGGTCTTAAATTAATATCAGTGGTAACCAGGCAGTGGTCACCATGGGCCTTAGGAGAGACCCAGTGCTGTGTTGGCTTTAGGTATGACCCAGAACAATCCTAGTAGTGGTGGTTACAAACATACTTGTGTAACCCCTCCCCAGCTCCAGACAGGTCAGCACAAAAAGAGAGACTCCGCTTGTTGGGGGGAAAGTAAGAGAAGAGAACAAGCGTCTCTTTCTGGTAAACCAACCAGTTCTCCTGGATTTCATCCAAGACCCCCAAAGTGGTATCTCTACAAGTCTGCAAGAGTCACAGCATTACTGGGCTTGGGGTTTCCCCAGTGCAGACACAGTGACCAAAGACTTAGATAATAACATACAATTCCATTTTAATATTTGGAAAGACTTTTCAAGAAGAATGGGTACAAACAAGCATTAACTGTGAACACTACAATAAATACCTAACACTTCAATGCCCAGAAATCAATGAACATCCATGAGTATCAATAGTATCCGGTAAAACATGACCTCACCAAATGAACTAAATAAGGCATCAAAAACCAATTCAGGGTAAACAGAGAATACAAACTAGCTGTTTTGAGGAAGCTAAATAAAATTCAAGATAACACAAAGATGGAAATATTTTTTCTGGAAAGTCTTTCTTCTTTATGTTTGAAGGATATTACCCTAATGCCAAAAAAAAAAAAAAAAAAATCAATCAATCTATCAATAAACCTACAGGCCAATATCTCTGTTGAACACTGATGCAAAATTTTTCAATAAAATACTAGTAAATTCAACAATATATTAAAAAATAATTTATCATGACCAAATGGATTTATCCCAGGGATGCAAGAATGATTCAACATATGCAAATAAATGTGATACATCATATAAGAGAAGGAAGGGCAAAATCAATATGATCATTTAAATAGATACCTAAAAAGTGTTTGACAAAATTTAACATCCCTTCATGACAAAAGCCCTCAAAAAACTAGGGATAGATAAAATATGCTGTAATACAATAACAGCCATATATGACAGTCCCACAGCTAGTATAATATTTAATGAGAAAAACCTAAACGCTTTTCTTTAAGGTATGGAATATGACAAAAAGGAGGCCCATTTTCACCACTGTTATTTAACATTGTTCTGGAAGTGTTTGCTAGAGCAATTAGACAAAGGAAAAATATAAAGTGCCATCCAAATTCTAAGAAAGAGGTTAAATTATTGTTTGCAGATTATATAAGCTCATATTTGGAAAAACCGAATGAGTCCACAGGAAAACTATTAGAACTGATAAACAAAATCAGTAAAGTTGTAGGATAAAAAAGTCAACATACAAAACTCAGTAGCATATGTATATGCCAACAGCAAACAAGCTGAAAAAGAAATCAAGAAAGTAATCATATTTACAATATAAATTAAAAATATGTAATAAAATAAAATAAAATAAAATAACTTGGAAAAAAAGTTGACCAATGAAGTGAAAGATCTGTACAAGGCAAACTAAAAAACACTGATGCAAGAAATTGAAAAAGACACAAAAAATGGAGATATTCAATGTTCATGGATTAGAAGTCTCAATGTTGTTTAAAAGTCCATACTACCCAAACTAATCTATATTTTCAATGCAATCCCTATCAATAAACAATGACATTCTTCAGAGAAATAGAAAAAATAATCCTGAACTTTATACAGAATCACAAAACACAGCTTTGGCTGTGGATAACACAGAATCACAAAACACAGTTTTGGCTTAGGATAGCTTTGGCTATATCCTACACAAAAAGAGAAAAACTTAAAAAATCTCATCACTTGACTTTAAGTAATACTACAGAGCTATTGTAACTGGAACAGCATGGTACTGGCATAAAAACAGATACATAGACAAATGGAACAGAATAGGGAGCCAAGAACAAAAACAAATCCATACATCTACAGTGAAGTCATTTTTGACAAAGATGCCAGAAATATACTTTGGGGAAAAGAAAGTCTCTTCAATAAATGGTGCTGGGAAAACTAGATATCCATATGCAGAAAAAAATGGAACTACCTCTATCTCTCACCATATACAAAAATAAAATCAAAATGGATTGAAGGATGAGATCTAAGACCTCAAACTCTGAAATTACCACAAAAAACAATGGGGAAACTTTCTAGGACATTGGTTTATTCAAAAATTTCTTGAGTAATACCTCACAAGCACAGACAACCAAAGCAAGAATGAACAAATTTGCTCACAAGTTAAAAAGCATCTGCACAGAACAGGATACAATCAAGAAAGTGAAGAGAAAACCCACACAATGGGAGAAAATATTTGCAAACTATCCATCTGACAAGGGATTAATAACAAGAATGTAAAGAGTTAAAACAACTCTAAAGGAAAAATAAATCTAATAATCTGATTTTTAAAACTAGGCAAAACATCTGAATAGACATTTCTCAAAAGTAGATATACTAATGGCAAACAGGTACATGAAAAGATACTCAGTATCATTGATCATCAGGAAAATTTAAATCAAAACTACAGTGAGCTATCATCTCACTCCAGTTAAAATGGCTTATATCCAAAAGACAGGGAATAATGAATGCTGGTGAGGGTGCAGAGAACAGAGAACACTTGTGCACTGCTGGTTGGGATTAAATTACATTAGTACAGCCATTACAGAGAAAAATATAGAGGTTCCTCATAAAATTAAAAATACATTGCATATGATCCAGCAACCCCACTGCTGGATTCTTTTCCAAAAGAAAGGAAATTAGTATATAAAAGTGGTATCTGCACTCTCATGTTTACTCCAACACTATTCACAATAGCAAAGATTTGGAAGGAACCTAAGCTGTTCATCAACAGATGAATGGACAAAGAAAATGTGGTACATGTACATAATGAGGTACTATTCAGGAATAAAAGGGAATTGAGTTCTTGTATTTGCAACAACATGAATGGAATGGAAGGACATTATGTTAAGTAAAATAAGCCAGGCACAGAAAGACAAAGTTCACATGTTCTCACTCGCGTGAGATCTAAAGCTTAAAACAATTAAACTTACGAAGACAGAGAACAGAATAATAATTACTAGAGGCTGGTATATTTGGTATTTGATTGAAATGATGGATACCAAATTTACCCTGATGTAATTATTATGCATTGTATGCTTGCATCGAAATATCTCATGTACCCCATAAATGTATAGACCTTCATTCTCAGCAAACTAACACAAGAACAGAAAACCAAACACTGCATGTTCTCACTTATAAGTGGGAGTTGAACAATGAGAACACATAGACACAGGGAGGAGAACATTACACACACCAGGGCCTGTTGGGGGATGGATGGCTAGGAGAGGCACAGCATTAGGAGAAATACCTAATGTAAATGATGGGTTGATGGGTACAGCAAACCACCATGGCACGTGTATACCTATATAACAAACCTGCACATTCTACATATGTATCCCAGAACTTAGAGTATAATTTAAAAAATGTTTGTGGAACATATATACAAATAAATTCATGATGTTTTTTAAAAAGTATATACTTACTGTGTATGCAAAAAAATAAAAATTAAAATTAAAAATATTAGCTTAAGCATCATGGAAGTGGCATAGTAAAATAAACATTAAAAGCCAGGAAACATAGGTCTTAGCTTCACAAAATGTCTCTGACATCCATGTGTTTCATCTCCAAAATATGCTAAATAGGATGTAAATTTGTTTATTTACATGTTGTTATTAGCAAATAACATAATAGTTATAACTTAAAATCCAAAGTAAAATGTTCAATAAAAAGAAAATTATGATAAATGTTATATTTTCTTAATATCATGGGGGAAGAATATATGGGAATATGCCAATTGTCCACAAAGAAGAAATAAACCTGTTATACTTCTATTCTCTTTTATTTTTCTTACTGAAAATTTAGAAACTGTAACAGGACTACCAAAGGAAAGAAATGTCAGAAGTTAAAAGAGAAAAGAGAAAACAAAAGAATACGAATTAAAGATGAATTTCCTACAATGCTTCCAGTAAATTGTTTAGAAGCTTAGAAAATAAATGCCAATCAAAATGTTTTTCAAAACTATTCTTTTTATTAGCATTAATCAAATATTGAAAACAAAATAATTCTAATCTCCAAAGAAGCAAAGAGTAGATTGTTTCTCTAGCAATAGCTTGATTTTTGGTAAGTCTTTAAAATGTTTTCTATTTTTCAATTATGCTAGAAAACACAACAAGAAGTTTGAATTCATTAAGATAAGAAAATCTGTAAAACTTAATTATTTACTTTAAAACTTTGTACAGTGCTGGACTTATTATATTCATTAATTAAACTTAACAATCAAGTGAAACCAAGATAGCTTGGTCTATTCACTCTATTTATTAACTTTTTTGTTATTGTTTTGATAAAATGTTCTATTTGCTCCCTATTCAAAAAGTCATCTCCTTGTCATGGTCTCCTTATTTACATTTTCTTAAAAATTGAATTTTCCATCAACAATTATAATAAGACAAAATAGAAGGTTTGGGGACCATTCATTGTACTAGCTTTCTCTAGTTTATTTTTATATATGACATCTGAGATGGACTGAAAATAGAGCATTTAACAAGAAAACAGTTTTTTATCAATAATATGGGTTATAATTTAGTCCACAATTCAACAAACCTGGGTTTATATACTGTCTTTTTCATTTTCATGGAGCTGTTTTTCACAATCCCTTCATTTCTTCATTCATTCATCAAAATATATTTGTAATACGTTTCAGGGAACATAATAGATCAAGAATGTGGTCTAAATACTGATAGGGTCACATAATTGAAAGGCACTAAAGCCAAACCCAATATTAGAGAATATAAGATTAATTAATACAAGAATGAAAATGTATGTACTATTTGGAGCATCCTTGCAATATTTTGAGCCAGATCAGAGTTCAAGAAGTTAGTAAAACATTAAGCCAAAAATAGGACTAATACTTGAAAGGCTGAATTCAAGTCTACTATTTAATAATTCAATATGATCTGAGTTCCTAGTAAGTGAGATTGAAGGGAAATGACATCAACTCAGTGATTCTAATATCATTGGTCAAAAATCTCTGTCCTGACACTAACACATGTAGTTATGCTCAGACTCCTCCATTATAAAACACATGAGCCCTTGAATGGCTCACTTACTAAATATAATTTTCATGTCAGATAATCTAGGAAGGTTTCTTCTAGGAGGTAACTTTATGCTTTTTGCATGTCTAGGATTTATATAGTGATAGAAGAGAGAGGAGGTCCCTTCAGGTCCATGAACAGAAGCTTACATCAGTGGAAAGAAAAGGTGAAGAAAAAAATGTATATGATCATTTCACATAATGTGTAATAAACAGTTTTTCAACAAATAAAATGAAAGATATTTGTTCTCGTTCTTTGTGATTACATTTCCAAAGAGGAAGCATTTCATATTGTTGCTCTCCATATACTTGAGTATCTACAGAACCTCACTTAAGCAGTACTTTCTGGATTTACATGAAGCTATCGTTTCTGTGTATCTGAAGGTTTCATCAGTATGTTTGTAATTCCACATTTTGTCATTAACACTGATTGCTGCTGTCATTTAAAATGGACACACTAGATTGGGTAGACATCTACAATTATCAGTTATTCCCAACTATGTCACATTATTTTATCAATCCTTAAGCTAAGAATATACTTTGTCTACCCTGATTATCATTTTCCTCCCTTAGCTCATCACATAAAAGTTCTTTTTATATCATGTTATCATACACTTTGTGCACATATAAGCCCTAGGAATTTGTGTTATTCTAAGTATTTCAGTGTTGGTGGTCAGAGAATGATCCAAGGTCTTAATATTAGTTATAGTTTCATCAAATGTGACATTAATTTTGGACATATGTAACTGATCAAATATCTGAGGAAACTACTCGCCAGAGATGTATGAATTACAAGTTTCATAGAAAGCCTGAACTGTGGGTTTGAATCATAAAGTATTCATTGCATTGCACTATGTATACAGCGGTTGCTCAAGTGTTCAAGTGACATGCTAAAGAGAAAGAAAGCAGGTGGAATTAGGTTACCTGTCAGACGCTAAGGAAGAGAGGACTATAGAAAGCTGGAAAAGGTAGAGGATAACATTCCTGATTAAAAATATACAGTACTAATAATGCCTAATATATATTGGGTAGTTATAGATTGTTCAGTGCTTTAAATATATTAATTTACATAACTACCTGGTAAGTTAGTTGGCATTTTTCATCTCTTTTGTAAATTATGAAAGGAAAGTACAGATAAGTTGATTACTTTATCTTAAATCTCACAGCTGGGACATAATGATGCCAGAATTTAAACTAAGCAATCTAACTTCAGTCTGTTTTGGCACTTCAGTAATGTCTGCCCAATCCATGTGGGAAAGTAGGTGGTTGCCTAGACAGAATAAGCTACACAAACATACTAGAGAACACGTGGTGAGAAGTGAAACACCATATAATATGGATTATTTTATTTATGTGTCTTAAAAAGTACCCTTTTCAACTTTGGGAAGAAATCATTATTTCTTGAAATATCCAGTGAAAGTCTAAAAGTTCAAGCAAGTAAAATATTTTGAGGCAAGTTAAAATTTCATTTTGTCATGATCAGTCCCTAGCTAACACTTGTTTTCTTGTTTTTATTCCATTGTGTTTTTGTGCTTGTGTTTGACATTTTTTGGCAGCCTTGTTAATTAAGCAGAAGTTATCCCTGATTAATGTAGTATGAGCTGTTCCTAAAGTACTGTAAATAATGCAGTGATTAATTGCCATAACTAAACAAGCCACCCTTTAGGACCTTCAAAGATGGATTTTCTTGGTTAAATTTGCTGTCATCTACTTAATAATGATACTCATGTGGAAAAAAAATCATCTTCTTTACTTCTCTTTCCACAGAAAATTGTACTTAAAAAATTTGACATAATTTTTTTTGCATGGTAGCCAAGGAAATTTATCTTAAACTTACTATAATAACCTCAAAGATTCTGCTGAATTCAGCACAATTAAAAATTTAACTGCCTTAAAAATGTTTAATAACAACATAAGACAATTTTAACATTTGAAATATCATTTAGATGGCCATGGGAATTATGTTTTTATTTCCATTCATTAAATTATTTTATCCTAGTAAACAATAATGGTTATTAGCTCCCCTCTGTACAAGAAACTTTTGAATTCTTGTTTAATCACAGGAGTATAAAAATTAGTATTTTTTGTTAGGACTGTTGCTGTAAATAGACAATTTTTATTAAAATGCCAGAAGAAAGTAGAAGCTTGTCCTTGTATTTATTTTCAGTTCAAAAGCCCATTCTTACCCTGTAGAAATAGTGAGAAAATAATATTATTATATTGACTCACGTATTGGTGTTGAGATTTTTCTTTCTCATATTCATTACACTGAGGAATTTTTAAATTTTAGTTCTTTTAAAGATGTTTTATAGTTATTCCTAACTACTATGTATTTGTTGCTTTTGTGTCATTGTTCATAAAGTATGATTTCCAGTTTATCACTCTAGCCATCATTATGAGCATTTATTAACTATCAAAATATTTCTCATTCCCAAAAGTTTGGAACTTAACTTAAAAATCCAATTTATTTTATTCTAAGAGTTGGTCATCCTGCCATATCAGCTAGGATCACAGGGAATTTGGAGTAGTGTTCAGTTCTACATTTAACATCCCAAGGAATATAGAAAACTATAACACATGGTCTTATATGTTTACTGCAGATAAACAGGAAGAGAAAGAAGGACAGCTCCTTGGAAGAAAGAATAACTTTCCTCTGCAATAATTATCAAACTCCTGGTTGAGAGGATTTTGTGCAAGATTGCCTGAAATAAGTTTATCTTGATCAAAACAGACTACTAGAGAATTATAAACTTGTATAAAACTGCTTGGGTCCCTGTAGTACTGTTTTTATTGAATTTCATTTCAGTAACATAATGTCACAAGAATTCCAAATACCACCTGCCATACTATGTAATATCATCTTGGGCAATTCAAATCAAATTGATTTAACACTACTTCAAGTACATTGAAGCCCAGAGCCTTCCCAAATATATCCAGAGTAATTCTTCCTTTTCCAATTCTCTTTTTTATTTTTTTAATTTATGAATATTATAAATTTTCTAACATAATTAATTGTGTTGCTCCTCTTGTTCTGGACACTGAGAAAAAAAATCTGCAATTCGTCTTTATCATAATTTCTATTTAATACACCTGTGATAACTTACTTTTGGCTTCATAATTTAACTACTCTGGTTCTCTCTTGCACCAAACTATGCTATGTTTGCATTTTATTCTGGAGTGCCAAAAGTATTATTGAACATTAGCTCAAATATTTTGTAATAGGATATAAATAAAGTTATTCATAAGAAGTGTTACTCCCTCCAGTTAAGCATATGCCATAAGACTATAACAACACTTCTCTTTTTAAACTCTACACAATCTTCACCACAAGACTATCACATCTCTTCACTTTTTAACTTCTACACCATCTCTCCCACTGATTGTCTAGTGTCATGTCCCTAAACACATTGTGGACTTGAATAATGACAAAATGTACACCTGAAGATCCATCTCCCTCTTCACCTCAATTCCTTTCTTTGTAACTGCCTAATCAACATGAAATCTCTACTTTAATTTCTAAGAGAGAATAATTTATCCCCTAAACTCACCAGTGTTTCATTCTTACTAATCTCTGCAAATACTACCAAAATTCACTTATTTGCTAAAAAATATTAGGATGATCCTTAACTCCATTTGCTTTTTAAACAATGGCATATCAGTTAGTCTTATTACTTAGCTTTACCTACATGGCAGATTCAGGATATAACCATTTCTTTCTACCATATCAACTAGATTCCCAGTTTGAGCTGTCATCGTTTTTCACCTAGACTCCATTTTTTCTGGTGTTGGTTCACTAGAACCTACTCTCCACAAAGATACAGGATTTTTCTTATCTTCATAGCCTACACCATAAGATTGAGTTGTTTTAAACCCCAAAGGAAGGGATTGAAACTGCCTTTGCAAAGTTATGAGACAGTGAAAGAGATCTAACCTAACACACTGTATCTTGCTTCTAACCTCCAAACAAACCTCTCTTTTCTGGGGACTAGGCTGCCTTTGTAGGACTAACAAATTAGACACAAGATTAGAAATTATGGATTAGTAGTCACGCAGTTGGAGACTACAAGATTCTGACCCTCCCTAAACTGCTCCTAAGATCAGTGCTTCAGGTATTTTGCAGAGCTTGCACATGATGGATCAGTGGCACCACCAAGATGGATTAACTGGCTCATTTGATCTTGGGGCCCCCACCCAGGAACAGACTTAATGCAAGAGGTACAGCTTCAATTTCCTATGATTTCATCTCCTTCCTAAATAGTTAACCCTACTGGCTCACTGGCTTCCCCCTACCCACCAAGTTGTTCATAAAAACTCTGATCCCAGAAGGGTTGGGAAGACTAAATTGAGTAATAATAAAACTCTGGTCTCTCACAAAAATAAAATAAAATGTAAATTCAAACTTGTCTCAGCTTAAAACTCTCCAGTAGACTCCTATCATACACTATCCAAAGTCATTTCACGCCTATAATGTTCTCTTTGAACTAATCCCTGAAAATGTCTCTAAATCTGCTCCTAAAACTCTCCATTTCACTCATTTAACTTTAGACACACCCCCTCACTCTTCCAAAAATCACCAAGATTTTTCCCACATGCTGGCTACCCTCTCTGCCAGTACTGATCTGTCTTAGCTAGTTGAAAGATTCACATTACATCATTGAGGTCTCTAAGGCTCATTTGCATTTCCTTAGATGGGTCTTTCTCATCCACCTTACTGCTGTTCCAATGCATCATTCTCCATTCCTTTCTCTGCTTAATTATCTTTCCTGCACTTCTACTCCTTTACATTAAATAAAATATTTATTATTTTCTGACTCTACCACTAGAATATAACTTCAAGAAACCAAGGACGACTTCTGTCTTTTCACCACTGAATCTAAAGCATCTCTTGCAGATTTGATATATTGACTCTCTAATAGTTGAGCTATTAACTACATTGCCCAGTATCCTTTTCTCTATATAGTTCTGGATTAGAATTGAACAAAAGAAGAACTTGTGCAAGATTTGGGATAGAAAAAGTGAAAGCCAGCATTACCCTCTAAACCTACATTGGCATCAGACACAAAGAGTGACTGAAACAGAATGCCCCACAAACTCTAGCTTGTTCTTACTCTCTTCTGCTCTGTGTCTAATTCTTAGTCTCAACTATTATTCCTATTTAAATAACAGCAGGCTTGGACCCACTACCAGACTCTTATCAGTGGGCCAACAGGGAATAGATCTTACAGGGGCAAAAGCTTCTAACTGACTTTTCTACAGACTTTCATTTGCATTCCCACTTCAGCAACCAAATGTGTCTGGGTTCTCCACATTCTCATGCCAAAGGTGACAGTGCTTTGAGAAGACTGACTGGTGATCTTTTCTCTAACTTTCCCCTTTTTCCATCTTTATTTCCCCAGGTCCTCCAACAATTGCATGAGGTTTAATCCCTATATACATCTATTCTTCCACTGTACTGAATTAAAGTACCAGATAGATAGGATGAACTCAGCAGGAATTTATTAATTAATAAATATAAAACACTTTGTACGAATCTTAGCATATATGAAGCACTCAACAAATACATAATTTAAATAACAATGATTAATAAATATGAATAAAATAAAAGATTATTGCCCTCAGAGCGGATCACGTAAAAGGTGCAGCATTTGGAAACTAGCCATATGTAAGAGTAAATGATGGAACTGAAAAAAACGAAAGACCTCTTCTCATTTACCTTTTTAGTCATATAGTCACTGATCTAGAATTTGCATTAAAAAAAAAAAAAAAAGTTCAGTGTGAGGGCCAGGTGCCTTGCCTCATGCCTGTAATCCCAGCACTTTGGGAAGCCAAGGCAGGAAGATCACTTGAGGCCAGGAGTTTGAGATCAGCCTGGACAACACGGCAAAACCCTGTCTCTACTAAAAATACAAAAATTAGCTGATCATGGTGGCATGTGCCTGTAATCTTAGCTAGTCTGGAGGCTGAGACATGAGAATCACTTCAACCCAGAAGGTAGATGTTGCAGTGAGCTGAGATTGTGCCACTGCACTCCAGCCTGAGCTACAGAGCAACACTATGCCTTAAAAAAAAAAAAAAAAATAGAACGAAGCAAACAACAACAACAAAAAACTCAGTGAGAGTGATGTCCAAGACGGCTTCACCTATTTGAAAAGTTATCCTTTGAAATTAGTAGTTGATTTTTGTATTGATGTATTGTGTGAAGGACAGACTAGGAATTGAAATTAGGAGAAAACAAATCAAATATGAAAACAAACCTTGCAACCAACAAAAATATGATTTGTCTTATAAGCAGGTGCTCTTCCTTTTGTGATATTTAAAATATGCTAATAAATGGTCTTCAGTGATAAACAGACTCCTGTACTAGGCTGGAGCTTAGATAAAATAATCACAACATTGTAATCAAATTATTTGATTCTATACATTTAAAAATAGCTGCTATATGCATCATAGCACTATATTAGATGTTGAAATTTACCGTTTATATGTTTATGATAATAATTTCCAGAAAAATACAATAAATACATAAATGGATCAGTCCAATAAAGTTTATATTATGGTTTGGTATTACATGCTATCTAGCAAAGCTACAGCAAAGAATTGACAAGAGTGGGTTTGTAGTCACAGCAGAGTTATCCAAAGGGTAATAAATTTTCCAGTTCAATACCTTTTGTGAAACTGATTTTTGAAAAGAAGTGCTAAAGTCTCTTTAATACAAACCATACTATAATCCCCAATAATAAGTTATATGCCAAGACTGTATATTTGATCTAATTCATGCTGAAAATATGATACTTTATACTAATGACTAAGAAACTTTTATGAAATTTCCTATTTATATTTTCAGAGAACGGTGAGAAATTTGAAATATTAAAATAATCAAAATAAGTTTATTTTCCAATATTCAGCATATATCTTTTGATGATTACTATTTACTATATAAATAGCCATTGAAATGAATGTCCTACAATTTTTCTAGTGAAGCATTTTTATCTCAAGTTAAAGCATCTAAATAACTATTATTTCTTTGAGATGGTTTTTAAGAAAAAAAGGAAGGAAGACAGTGATTTTGAAATTTGCTGCTATCTTCTTCTTCTCAAGGTTTGCTCATTCTCTTCCCTTTCCTAACATTTACTCAACTTTAAGAAGCAGTTAAAGAAGTATCTCTTATAAAAATGTATTTCCCACTTGAACCTGCACAATCACCTAATAAGGCCAGAAACACCAGGTGTGACTTCAATCAGACTTCTTACAGTTTTCTAAAATCACAAATATAATGTTCATGTTGTTTAATTTTTTGGATGTATTTTATCCCTCATCTTAATTTACCAGAACTGACACTCAGTTGTGAATAGATGTTCAGTCTTAGGGTTATTCACCCATCTCTTGATTCTATCCCAAGGCAGCCTCATCCATATCCACAGCTTCAATTACTTCTAGAGGCAGATTACTCATTTCATGAGCTACATGTGAGAGTTTTAGGAGGTTTAAATTACATTCCCTTTCCCTCATAAGTTAAAAGCCAATTAATAGACAGTCACAAGGAAAGACAAACAGAAGATTGATGTGTTAGCTTTATTACTGGTAGACTGATTAGAGTGCAAATTGTCTCTGTGACCAAAATGGGCTTTCAACATAATCCACCTGAAAATGACAAACTTGTCTATATTTTAACAAGCGAGGAAAATAATTTAAAATCTTTCCCACTATAGCAGAGGCAAATTAAGCATTTAAGCTTTCTGGAAATATGTAGAAATACCCCAACTCTTCAAAAGAAAGAGAGGAGAGAAAGAAAAAAGAGAAAGAGAGACTATAAGTACATCATTAACCTCCAAATTATTAACCAGATAATTTTTCCACCTTCACTGGAGAGGACTGAGTAAGAAGTAAAAAGAAAGGCCAACATGTTATTGTTTTAGAAGCTCTTTTCTATAGAAATATGGAGGCAGGGAAATGGAGATTTCTAACAGGACCTACTAAACATGTCATTTATGGTATCTCAACAAACATTAACCTAATGTCTTTTTTGGGGGGTGTGGACGGAGTATACCCAAACTGGATGAATGATATCATTATCAGTTAATTAAGCTAGTCAGAAACCTAGATGTTGTCCTTGACATCTTTCCCACCTCGATCTCTTTACTTGTCCATTAGCAATTCATCTCTACTTTGTCTCATATTGAAATCTCTGATATGCCTCCAATTCTTTCTGTCCATGCCACCATTATCTTGCCCTTGCCCACTCATCTACAATATCACCATTAGCCCTCTCTAATCTTTCCTCTACACTACAGCCAGTGTAACATTTTAAAATCCAAGTACAATCAGGTCACAATTTCACTACGCTCACCCCTTCCTTGTCTTGGCCCTTGGCCTTTGTGCCCTTTACACAACAAAGGTCCCCAGTGGTCTGCTCCTCATCTGTCACTCAGCCTCATTTTGCAACGTATTCCATTTTACTCTTTTCATGAGCCATTTTGGCCTTCTGTCAGCTCACTGGATTCACCAAACGCATTCCAACTATAGGGTGTCAGAACATGCTCATCACTGTCATTTATACTCATTCTTCAGATTTCAAATCAGTCACTGCTTCTTCAGAGTAGCATGTATGAACACCAAATCTACTTCAGAATCTTCCTTGGTACAATATAGTAGCTCCACGTATTGATCCTCTTCTTCATGTATAACTGTATTCGTCTGTTCTCACACTGTTAATAAAAACATATCCGTGACCGGGTAATTCGTAAGAGAGAGAGGTTTAATTGACTTACAATTCCACATGGCTGGGGAGGCCTCACAATCATGGCAGAAGGCAAAGGATGAGCTAAGTCACATCTTACATAGTGGCAGGCAAGACAGCTTGTGCAGGGGAAATACCATTTATCAAACTATCATATCTCATGAGACTTATTCACTACCATGAGAACAGCATGGGAAAGATTTGCCCCATGATTCAATTGCTTCCCACTGGGTCCCTCCCGTGACATATGGGAATTATTACAATTCAAGGTGAGATCTGGGTGGGGACACAGACAAATCATATCAAGAACTATTATGATTTTATATTTTTTGTTAATTATTTGATTAACATCCACCTCCTCACATTGAATTGCAACCTCTACAATGGCATGTAACATGGTAATTTCTGAACACTATTATATATAATGCTCAGTACATACCTGGTATTTTTTAATAAGTGATGATATTGTGCCTTTATCTTTTATTTACAATTAATTACTCTACAAGATTGTTAGTTCCTTGGCGAGGTAATTGCTTTATATTTTCCCTGTCTGAATCCTTATGAGTCTTATGACCTAATCACGACTTAAAGACCCCATCTCAACACTGTTGCATGGAGAATTAAATTTCCAACACATGAATTTTGGGGGAACATAGTCAAATCATAACAATTGTCTCTGGCATTACTTTTCAGAGTGTTTTGCTCTCCTCTTATTTTCATAGGCTTTCCAAATTCTCTGTTACTTATATTTATATGTAGAACTTTTAAGGTAAAATCTGAAATGTGTTCTTTATTGAAGCATCATTATTGTGTATCATTTTTCCCTTTTCAAAAATGAAAATTTATTTTCATAAACTATTACATTACCAATATAAACTTGCAGACAATTATTTTTGCAACTTCTTTGATCATTAAAATTGTGTATATTTGAAAACACTGATGAAAGAAGTCATAGATGACACAAATGGAAACATCCCATGGTCATGGATGGGTACAATCACTATTGTAAAAACAGTCATATTGTCAAAAGCAACCTACAAATTCAAGGAAATTCCCATTAAAATACCATAATTGTTCTTCACAAAACTAGAAAAAAAAATCCTAAAGTTCATATGGAACCAAAAAATATGCTGCATATATAAAGCAAGACCAAGTAAACAAAAAGAACAAATCCAGAGGCATCACATTACCCAACTTCAAACTATGCTACAAGCTATAGTTCCCAAAACAGCATAGCACTGGTGTAAAAATAGGCACATGGACCAGTGGAATAGAGCGGAGAAACCAGAAATAAAGCCAAATATTTACAGCCAATTGATCTTGAACAAAGCAAGCAAAAACATGAAGTGGCAAAAAGATACTCTATTCAACAAATGATGCTGGGATAATTGGCAAACCACATGTGGGAGAATAAAATTTGATCCTCATTTCTCAACTTATCCCCAAATCAACTCAATATGGATCAAAAACTTAAATCTAAGACCTGAAATTATAAAAATTCTAGAACATAACATCAGAAAAACTCTTCTAGGCATTGACTTAGGCAAAGAGCTCATGACCAAGAATCCAAAAGCAAATGCAGCCAAAACAAAGATAAATAGATGAGACCTAATTTAACTACAAAGCTTCTGCACAGCAAAAGAAATAATCAGCAGAGTAAACAGACAACCCAGAGAGTGGGAGAAAATATTTGCAAACTATGCAAAGGACAAATATCCAGAACCTACAAGAAACTCAAAGAAATCAGCCAGGAAAACAAAATAATCCCATCAAAAAGTAGGAAAAGGACATGAACAGACAATTCAAAAAGAAGATATACAAATATCCCACAAACATATGAAAAGAATGTTACTCACTAATCAACAAAAAAATGTAAATTAAAACCACAATGAGATACCACCTAATTCCTGTGAGAATGGCCATAATCAAAAACAAACAAACAGATATTGGCATGGATGTGGTGAAAAGGGAACACTTTTACACTGCTGGTGGGAATGTAAACTAGTACAACCACCGTGGAAAACAGTATGGAGATTTCTTAAAGAACTAAAAGTAGAACTATCATTTGATCTAGCAAGCCCACGACTGGGTATCTACCTAGAGGAAAAAAGTCATTATATGAAAAAGACACTTGCACATGTATGTTTATAGCAGCACAATTCACAGTTGCAAAAATATAAAACCAGCCTATGCTCATCAACCAATGAGTGGATACAGAAAACGTGGCATATATACACTATGGAATACTACTCAGCCATAAAGTAGAATGCAATAATGACATTTGCAGCAAACTGGATGGACTTGGAGAATCAAGTTGGAGTGAAGTGACTCAGGAGTTCTCATTTATAAGTAAGAGCTAAGGTATGAGGACGCAAAGCCTAAAGAATGATATAATGGACTTTGGGCACTAGGGGGATCTGTGGGAGAAGGCTGAGGAATAAAAGACTACACAGGCACAGTGTACACTGCTTGGGTGATCGGAGCACCAAAAACTCAGAAATCACCACTAAAGAACTTTTCCATTCAACCAAACATCACCTTTTCTCCCAAAACTAAAAAAATAATAATAAAAAATAAACAAAATTTTAAAAATCTGTATTTGTTGTAGAGTTTAATGTAATTCTCTCTATGTAAGATAATACATACAAAAGTAATTTGTTACCAGTAAATTTCTATAGGAATGTGAATTCATAATATTATCAATCATTTCTGTTCATATATATCAGTAAATATTCATGAAAATAAAATATTAGATGAAAATTTTACAAGACAAAATTTGCTTTTTATTTTCAAGGAGTTAGAAAATACTTAATGTTATGAGTTTAAGATGACTCATTTGCCTTGTTCTTTTTCAAAAACAAAATAAGGCGGGGTGAAAAGCATGCTCTGACTACCCTACCATCCTCTCTAGGATACCTAGATACCAACATGAGTGAAAAGTTTTATGAAACAATGAAACAAGACACATTTCCACTGCAATATAATCAGCCCCTAGGATTTTAAATTCAAGGTTTTAGCTTTTATTGGAAAATACACCACTTAGTGAGGTTTCCTGCTATATAAATATCAATCTTGGATCTAACTCTAATGATAAACAATAAAAATTAGTATTAGACTAATATCATACCAGTAGAACCTAAATATGAAAAAACTTCACGCAGCATCCACATGTTATTCTATAGAATTTATGATGAAATGACTGCTGGCAACATCAACATATTTCCAAGGACAGGTTACTTTCTAGTCTCACTGTCCACAACCAAATGTTTGCCTTTGTGCCATTTTCTAGGATAGCTTATTACTGTCAATGCACCATCAGCCACAGAATGAATGACTCGACTCCCTCTTAATTTCTCTCCTAAATCAAACTTAGATTCAACTTAATGTTTCATCCCTTTGACTATTACCTGAAAAAATGTTAACTTTATTTCTTCTCTCTTTTTATTAATTCTGAAAACTCCAAACTTGAATTAATATTGCCATGTATTCTCCTTGTTTCCATATCCGGTCTCCTGAGGGCCACTGGAGATAAGCACGAAAACTCTGCAGATTTGTGGCTCATAGGTTCTATGTATCCAGCCTCATTTTTGAAGATGCAGGGCTATCTGAACATCCTTCCATGTATCTCTAATGTTTTCTCTTTTCACGGTAAGAGAAGTTGCTTTTAACTTTTACTATTCTGATAAAGCGTTAGCTTTCCACTAGCTGTTGTCTCAGACAGTAAGATACCATGATGCAGAAAGATTCTCAAGCTAATACTTTCCAGTCTACAAACTTACTTATGATGCCAGGCCTTTATTATGTATCACCCGTGTCAGTGCAAAGCTGCTACTTCTACTTATCAAACAATATATTATTCCCATTTTGTTATTTATTTCCTTTATTCTAAACTTATTCTAAACTATTCATTAATCTAAAAGTAACATTATTTAAGTTGTTCCCACATTTAAAGAAATCCTCTGACAACCTCATAACCTTTTCTAGCACAATCTAGTATGTTCCTCTTCAAAATCTGTAGTTACCATCTCTCTTTTCTTAAATTCTTTTATCTTTCAAAACACTAAAATCTAAGTTTCTTCACATTACTGCAATGAAACTACTATCACTAACATCAATAATATCTGCCAGATGCATTTATTTAATACAATAGTCATTTCTTTTTGAGATTCCCATTCCCTTTCATTTTACAGAATTACAACTTCTCCCATATTTCCTGCAGCATTTTTCATCCCGTTATTTTTGAGTCCTTCACAAACACTTTCCATATGTAAACTAATTAAATGATGGATTTTCTCAAGATATACTTATTGCTGCAGGTTTTTCACTTTGGACACCTTTCTTCCTTTTGATTTTCTCCTTAAGTGTAATCTTTCTCCAGTGGACCACATTCTAATCTTACTACTGACTTGGATAGTCATTGGCACACAAACTTAAGGTCTAAATCTGAAATGCTAATATTATTCTTCCACCTTCTGCATCACTCACATTACCAGTGGGTATTGGACTACCATTTAAGTACTTCTATGAAATGAATCATTTTTAAAAATCTAACATACATAGTTTAATTTCAACCTAATGTATTTTAAGCCTATTTATAATCAATAAAAATGTATGGAATGCTATGATTGGGTAAAGGTCAAGCAATGAACAAGCTACATGCCTCCTATCAAGAAACTCACTAAGAATGGGAGGGGTTGAGGGATGAAAAATTGTTTAATAGGTAATATTTGGGTGATGGGTAAAGTGAAAGCCCAGATTTCACTACTATGCAATATATCCATGTAATACAACTGTGCTTGTACCCCTTAAATTAATACAAATAATAAAAAGGAAACTCACTGAAATTTAGTACAGTACAATGTAATAAACACAAATATACACACATGTATCTGGTAAAGAGAAATACAGAGAAATATTAGAACTAACACAAAGGAATACTCCCTTAGCCTGTCAACAGAAAATTTCTGGAAGAATGACCTCTGATTTGGTTTGTGAAGGTCTCATAGAGTGTGTTCTAGTGAACAAAGTGGAGGAAAACATATACTACAGGCAAAGTAAAATCAAGTGCAAAGAGAGAAAAGTCTGAAATGCCAGGGTGTGTTTGGTGACCTATAAGCAATTCAGAGTTTCTGCCTTGTAAACTGCAACAGGGTGTGTGGATGAGCTAATAACAATGCTAAGTAGAATGACAGGAATAGTTATTTTTATTAGAATTTCTCAGTTAATGATATTTGAGTGTAATGAATTAATGTGAAAATAGGAAAAAATGAGATGTGCTTAACTGATATAATTTGTATCTAATTTTAAAATTATTTTACATAATAAATGAAAATCTTTGAGGTTAAAGAAGAGGTAAAAATATAAAATTTACAAATCAATATTGTATAAAACATTATTTTCTAGAGAAAAATATAAATGTCCTCTTCTTTTTTCTTTCTATTGCATCCACATTTCTAGGAATAGGTGATTCAGAAAAAAACAAATATTCGAAGATTTTAACAATGTATATTGCAAAGCAATAATGTGGCTTAATTATTGAAATACAAATATTCTTTAAAAATGTGCAATAAATAAGTTGGCACATAGCTTGTTCTCCAATATAGAGACAGTTTTTATGTCAATATGGAACTGTAATGGAAACATCTAGCTTATTTCCAAATAGAAATGAAGTATAAACAATGATTACTTTTCTAGGCTAACACAGAAAAGCCAACTTAGCACATACAGGCACATACACAAAATGCAAGCACAAAACATGACATATATTTGCAATAAAAATTGAAATTAAAAATGTGTAGTAAATAGATGATGATTATTGGATTAGTCTAGGGTCTGAAAATATGAAGGATATAGCAAAAAGAAGAAATATGCTGTGTGTATTTTATATACATATATATATATATATATATATAATATATATATATACCCACATGCATATATATGTGTATCTATATATAATGCACACATTTATTTTTATGTCTTGATACAGAGATGCTTGAGACAGTATATGAAAATACAATGTATCTGGTGAAAAGTTTAAAAAATGAATTTATTAAAAATCAAGAAAAGGTAGTTAAATATGGTAGGGAATGAAAGATTGCTAAGAATAAAGTTACATATTTAGTTTATACAGTGAATTCTTGTTCCTTTACTGGAGATTGATCTCTATTTTGTAAGATTTCTACCAGTCAATGCACATAAAGACATATAATCTATGACATTAAGGTAAATATGAAGCAAATACATAGTCTCACAAGCCTCTTTTTCATAATATTTCCACATAAAAATTCTAAAGGTCCATTGCATAAAAATAATTTGAGGTGAAGTAAGGTGTCAAATGAAAGCAGTTCAAGTATATAAATATCTGCTGGAATGGCTGAGTCAATAATAATTATTTTACTTTCTAAAGAAATAGCCAGAACAATTTTGATATTAATAACAAATAAAAACCCACCACATGCCATAATCTGTACTGACAAGACTTAAATTGTCTTTTTCAGTCCTTATAATGAGTCAGGGAATTAAGAGCTACATATCCATAAACACTTAGCTATAATTCTGTAATCCAAAAACCAAAGGCTGCTTTTATTGTTGCTGTTGTTTGCTTTTTCATAAGCAGGACATTAAAACCCTTTTAGTGGCAAATACTGTCGACCTGAACTGAGGTGAGGCTGTTTATAATCTCTACTTATTCCACTGAGAGTGACTATTAATGTTTCTTTCCAAAAAAAAATATAAAAAATAAGATGCTTTTGCAGATCTCCTTAGGTTGTTACATATCACATGGATATGTACCACATTACCTTTCTAAAAATTCATTTTTTTCTAAATTCTGAAAATATCTGCCCCCAAGAGTTTCAGATAAAGGATTATTAATCTGTATTGCTATGTACATTTTATAAATGATATGAGAGAGGCTCAAGATTATACATCCAAAATGTGCTTGAAATAGGATTTAAATCCAGGTATAACTTCAGAATTCAAGCTCTTAGCCCACCATGCATAATACTTCTGTATAAAAATTGTATCTCTAGTAGAATGTTAGCTCTATGAAGCCAGAGATCTTGTCCAAATTGTTCAATTTTATCTTGCCAATGCACAGAATGGTATCTGGAGAATTTACTGCATACAAAATATGTGTGCAATAAATGTTCATGGAAGCATGAATTGTATCTCTCAACTAAGTTTTTTGTACGTATTCTCATACATGGAGTTCAAAATATAGTCCTTAACAAGAATAGCTATCATGTTGATAGTTAAACGTACTGCCTTATTTTAACAGTCAACAAATGTGGTGTAACACAAAGTATCTCTTGACATGGGAAGAAGCCAAATAAAAATATGTGCCCAAATAGAAGTTCAGTTTACCCCACTACACAAAGAAGTTGAAGTGTGTTCAAGGACAGATATAAGATGCTTCCCAGACAGTCATGTTGGGTATACTCCCAAACACAAAAATTTTAATGGCATTGTGAAGGATATGGACACAAGTAGCATAGCCTTGAAATAGGCTAAAGAGATACATCAAACTTAGATAGAGCATGTATATTTTCTTATATATTTAATCTGACTAAATAATGTGACTTAACAGTGAAACACAAATATTCTTTGAAAATATGCAATTAAATCTGAGGAGTATTATAAACTAGAGAGACTACTCCAAGAGAAAACTTTTATTTTAGCCTAAACTTCGTATCTTTATTAGAAGTGTTGATGGCAAAGAAAAGCCAGTGCAATATCCA
Organism: Sapajus apella; assembly: GCF_009761245.1. Classification (NCBI taxonomy): domain Eukaryota; kingdom Metazoa; phylum Chordata; class Mammalia; order Primates; family Cebidae; genus Sapajus; species Sapajus apella. The sequence continues at coordinate 5,570,976 of NW_022436985.1, forward strand.
AGGGTAAGGTGATACAGCAAAGTTTCCACAGAATGAACAAAGAGAAAGACCAGCACAGTTTGTCTCAGGCCACACCCCCATGAACAAACTCTAAGTACAATGTAATTCTCTTTCTTCTCTCCCAAAATGTCTGCATTGATGTTGAAACTAAATATGTAGAAGAAAATTTCATATTCACTTAAATAAATTATTGGATCAACTTTATTTATTTTATAACATAGGAAGATATAGAATATTTTATTATATGCATTTAAAATTTATTTTTAACATTAGTTTACTCACTATTGTATGTTTGGTCATACCAGCAGCCAATCCCTTTACAAATCCAAATTTCTTAATGTCCTATAGTGCTTATTTTGAGAAGTGTATGTCTGAAATGGTGACTTATAAATTTACCTACAAAAGTAATCCTATATATTAGACACCATGATTTTTATATTGAGTGACATAAACTATCAGAAAACAATAAACACCTAAAAATGAAATACTCTATCCACACAGAACATACTATACCACTCTCTAGAATTCATCTACAGGACTCTAGGCCCTTGTGTGATTTTTTTTTGGACTGGACCCCTTACAGAGTAGGAAAATACATTTAGTGGACCTAAAATAGTAACTCTGTAATTAGGGAAATAAGGGAAAAGAAGACTGTCTCTTTATGCCTCTGTTCTTATGACATACTTCTTATTCTTGGTATTATAGCTACAGTACACATGAAAAGCTTTCAATAACATCCAACATCCCGTCATGTTAAAAGCCCTCAATAAACTAGGCATTGAAGGGCGATAACTCAAAATAATAAGAGCCATATATGAGAAACTCACAGCAAATCATACAGAATGGAAAAGATTTTAACCATTCACCTTGAGAACTGGAACAAGACAAGGATGTTCACGCCCACCACTCCTATTTAATATAGCACTGGAAGTCCTAGCAAGAGCATTCAGGCAAGAGGAAAATAAAATAAAAGACATCCAAACAGGAAAAGAAGAAGTCAATCTGTCTTTGCCAATGATATGATTCTATACCTACAAAGCCCCAAAGACTCTACCCTAAGGCTATTGATAAACAAATACAGTAATATTTTATAAAACAAAATCAGTTTTAAAAAGTCAGTAGCATTTTTGCACACCAGTAACGTTCTAGCTGAGAACCAAATCAAGAACATAATCCCATTTACCATAGTCACAAATAAAATGAAATGCCTAGGAATTTATCTCACCAAGGATGTGAAAGCTATCTACAGAGCAAACTACAAAACACTGTTGAAAGAAGTAAGAGATAACAAAAATAAAAAATACCCCATGTTTATGGATTGGAAGAATCAGTATAGTTAAAATGGCCATACTGCACAAAAGCAATTTACAGATTAAACACTCTCCCTATCAATATACCAATGCAATTTTCACAGAATTAGAAAAATCTATTCTAAAGCTCATTTAGAACAACAACGAAAAGAAAAAAGACCCTGAATAGGCAATGTAATCCTAAGCAAAAATAAAACAAAACAAACAAACAAACAAAAAATGCACAAAGCCAAAGGCATCACATTGCCTAAATTCAAACCGTATTATAAGGCCGCAGTAACCAAAACAGCATGGTACAGTATAAAAACAGACATCGATCAGTGGAACAAAATAGAGAATCTAGAAATAAAACCACCCACCTAAAACCATCTGATCTTCAACAAAATAAATAAAAGTAAGCAATGGGAGAAAGGATTCCCTATTCAATAAATGGTTCTGGGATAAATGGCTAGCCATATGCAGCCATTGAATGAGGTCTATGAAAGTAGGCCCCTACATTTCACCGTATGTGAAAATTAACTCATGATGAATTAAAGATTTAAATGTAAGACTTGAAACTATGAAAATCCTAAAAGAAAACCTATGAAACATCCTTTTCTATATGGACTTTGGCAAGGGATTTATGGCTAAGCCCGAAAGCAACTGTAACAAACATAAAAATTGACAAGTAGGATCCAGCTAAACAAAAGCTCTGCACAGAAAAAGAAATTACCAAGAGAGTAAACAGACAACCTATAGAACGGGAGAAAATAATTGTAAGCTATTCATCTGGCAAAGACTAACACCCAGAATTTGCAACTTAAACAGATCAACAAGCAAAAATCACATAATCCAATTTAAAAATGGAAAAAGTACACTAACACTTCTCAAAAGGAAACATGCAAGCAACGAATAAGCATGAAAATACGCTCAATATCACTTCTCATACTATCTCATACCAGTCTCAATGGCAATTATTGAAAGTCAAAACAACAGATGTTGGTGAGGCTGTGGAGAAAATACAATGCTTATATACTTTTGGTGGGAATGCAAAGTAGTGCAACAACTGTGAAAAGCAGTTTGGAAATTTCCTAGAGAACTTAAAATAGAACTACCATGTGACACAGCAAACCCACTACTAGGTATATACCCAAAGAAAAATAATTCATTCTATCAAAAAGACATATGCACCTATATGTTCATTGCAGCACTATTCACAATAGCAAGGACATAAAATCAACCTATGTTCCCACCGACAGTGGATTTTATTAAGAAAATATGGTACATACACATCATGGAACATCATGCAGTGATATTGTTTGGCTCTGTCTTCCCATCAAATATCCTGCTGAACTGTAATCTCCAGGTGTTGAGAATGGGACCTGGTGGGAAGTGATTGGATTATGTGGGAAGTTTCTCCCATGCTGTTCTCACGACAGAGAGTTCTCATGAGATACGATGGTTTAAGAGAGTAGCAGTTTTCCCTGCGCACCCTCTCTCTGTCTCCTGCCACCATGTAAGAGGTGCCTTGCTTCCCTTTTGCTTTCCACCATAATTGTAAATTTCCTGTGGCCTCCGCAGCCATGCAGAACTGTAAGTAACTTAAACCTTCTTTTTAAAACATAAATTACCCAGCTTCAGATAGTGTCTTTTCAGAAGTGTGAGAATGAACTAATACATGCAGCCATAAGAAAGAAAAAAAATCATGTCATTTGCAGCAACATGGATGGAGCTGAGAGCCATTATCCTAAGCAAACTAACTCAAGAACAGAAAACCAAATACCACACGTTCTTACTTATAAGTAGGAGCTAAACATTGAAAATACATAATTGTAAAGATGGGAAGGACAGACACTGGGCATCAGTAGATGGAGGAGGGAAAAGGGGAGTCATGGACTGAAGAGTCACCTGTTGGGTACTATGGTTATGTCCTGGGTGACAGGATTGTTGGGACACTAAGCCTCAGTGTCACACAATTTACTCATGTAACAATCTTTCATATATACCCCTTAATCTATAATAAAAATTAAGATTTTTCTTAAAAAAGGAAAAATACCAAAAACTCTAGTCCTTTCCAGAGACAGAATATTTCCATTGATTTGCACATATGTCTTCGTTTTTTGTTCTAGGCTGGTAAGAAGTGTGCACATGATTTTTGTAATGAAATAATTAACTGTGCATCATTAGGCATTTGACTGTAACACTATAATGATGGCGACTTTTTATAACTTTGACTTTTGAGTATTTCTAAAACCAAGGGCTAAAATTTACAAGGATAAATGAGATTTTATAATGTTAAAGTTATTCATTTTATTTAATGTATTATAATGGTTAATGCTAAGTGTCAACTTGATTGTATTGAAGGACGCAATATTGATCCTGGGTGTGTCTGTGAGGGTGTTGCCAAGAAGATTAACATTTGAGTCAGCAGGCTGGGGAAGATGGACCCACCCTTAATCAAGTGTGCACTCTCTAACCGGCCATCAACAAACACAAAGCAGGAAGAGAAAGGTGAGGAGGAGGGACAGGCCTAGCCTCCCAACCTATGTCTTTCTCCCCTTCAGGTTGCTTCCAGCCCTTTACCATCGAACTCCAAGTTCAGTTTTGGAACTTAGACTGGCTCTTCTTTCTCCTCAGCTTGCAAACAGTCTATTGTGGGAACTTGTGATCGTGTAAGTTTATACTTACCTCCCCTTTATATATACATCTATCCTATTAGTTCTGTCCCTCCAAGAGAACCCTAATTCATGTATGATTTATACCCTATTTCTAAAAAGATTTTGAACTGATGATACTAAATTTCCATTAGAAATATGACCTCATGGAATAGTTGTATATGCTGATTTTTTTTTTTTTGTATTACTGAATGTACCTTTACATACTTTTCAGTTGAGAGTCAAGACATTTTTATCCTAATCAACATTTTTCTTTATGTATTGCTATGTGGAAACACTATATATATATATATATATATATATATGCACACACACACACACACACACACACACACACACAGATATATATACACATATATATATAGTATATATACATGAATTATTGTATGAACATTTAAGAAAACACATAATAAATATATAATATAAATATAAAAATTTTATCACCCATAGCACAGAACAGAAAAAAAAAACTTGAATATCTTGAACTACCTAATCGCTTTTATAATTTATTTTACTGTTTTTCTTTTACTTACCAAAATTGGTAATTACATAATAATTTACATGGTTGTTACTTCAGCGTTTGTCCCTGCTAATAGAATGTCAGTTCCATGACAGCAGAGATTATTTATAATAAACTTTATGAATAAATACAATTAACATTTTGTGTGCATTAATAACATACCAGTCATAAGCTTAAGTATTTTAAATGCATTAACATGTTTAATTCTAATAACTGTCCTACATAAAGATTATTATTATTATTTGCATTTTTCATAGATGGAAATGCAAAGCAGTTAATTAACTAGCCCAAAGTCGAATTGCTGGGAGTTTGGAGACCACTCTTCAAAACCAGGCAGTTCACCTTTGACATTCAAGCTCTCAACCACTACCATATATCTGGCTTGGTTACAGAATGCTTAGAATCACCTTTATTCTTAATTTAATTTAATTTAATTTAATATTCCAGGATAAATGTGCAAGACATGCAGGTTTGTTACAAAGGTAAATATATTCCATGGTGGTTTGCTGTACCTATCAATCCATCACCTATGTATTAAGCCCCTCATGCATTAGCTATTTATCCTGATGCTCTCCTTCCCCACCAACCCCAACGGGCCCCAGTGTGAGTTGTTCCCCTCCCTGTGTCCGTGTGTTCTCATTGTTTAGCTCCTACTTATGAATGAAAACATGTGGTGCTTGGTTTTCTCTTCCGGTGTTAGTTTGCTGAGAAGAATGACTTCCAGCTCCATCCAGGTCTCCGCAAAGGACATGATATCTTGTTTTTTTTTTTATGGCTGCATGGTACATATGTACCACATTTTCTTTAGTCTACCATTGATGGGCACATGGGTTGATTCTCTTTGCTACTGTGAATAGTGCTGCAAAAAACATACATGTACATGTTTCTTTATAATAGAATGATTTATATTCCTTTGGTTATATACCCAGTATGGGATTGCTGAGTCAAATGGTATTTCTGTTTCTAGGTCTTTGAGGAATCGCCACACTGTCTTCCACAATGGTTGAACTAATTTACATTTCCACCAATAGTGTAAAAGCGTTCCTATTTCTCCAGAGCCTTGCCAGCATCTGTTGTTTCTTGACTTTTTAATGATTCCCATTCTGACTGGCATGGGATGCTATTTCATTGTGGTTTGATTTGTATTTCTCTAGAATCAGAATTGTTTTTCTCTTTACTTCATTCTTTCATACGCTGACTTTAGAGAAGTTACCTCTTAATTTCTTTTTGAAAAAAATAAATATAGGTATATCTAGATTTATTGTGTTAAACTTTACTGCACTTTGCAGAAACAGATTTTCTACAAATTGAAGGTTTGTGGCAATTCTTCATTGAGCAAGTCTATCGATGCCATTTTTCCAACAGCATGTGTTCACTTCATGTCTCTGTGTCACATTTTGGTAATTCTCACAATATTTCATTATTTTATAAATGTTCTCATTATTATCATGTCTTTTATGTTAATCTGTGATCAGTTATTTTTGATATTAATTGTCATTGTTTTAGTCAGCTATGAACTTTGCCCACATAAGACAGTAAACTTAATAGATAAATATTGTGTGTACTCTGACTGTTCCACTTTCTAGCTGTTTCCCATCTCTCTCCCTGTCTTTAAACCTCCTTATCATCTATTTAAACAATATTGAAATTAGCCAGTTAACCCTACAATAGCCTTGAAGTTTTCAAGTGATAGGAAAAGTGACATGTCTCTCGCTTTCGATCAAATGTTACCAATGTTTAGGCTTACTGAGGAAGGAACTTCAAAAGCTGAGATAGACTGAAGGGTAGGCCTCTTGTACCAAATAGCCAAGTTGTGCAATAAAACTGTTCTAGAAAGAAATTAAAAGTACTACTCAAGTGAAAACATCAATAATAGGAAAGCAAAACAGCTTTATTCCTGATACGAAGAAAGTATGGGTGGTATGAATAGAAAATAAAACCAGCCACAACATTCCCTTAAGCCAAAGTCTAAACCAGAACAAGGACCTCTCTTCAATTCTCTGAAGGTTGAGAGAGGTGAGAAAATTGTAAGAGAAAAGTTATAAAACAGCAGAGGTTGGTTCATAAGGATTAAAACAGTAGCCATCTTCATAACAAAAACTACAAGGTGAAGCAGCAAGAGCTAATGTAGAAGCTGAAGCAAGTTATGCAGAAGATCTAGTTAAGATCATTTACAGAAGGAGGCTACACTAAACAAGAGATTTTCCATGCAGACAAAACATCTTCCTATTGGAAGAAGATGCCATGTAGGACTTTCATAGGTGGAGAGGAGAAGTAATTGCTGGTTTCAAAGCTTCAAAGGACATGCTGACTCTCTTGTTAGAGGCTAATGCAACAGGCGACTAAGAGGAAGCCAATGCTCATTTATCTTTCTGAAAATCCTAGGGGCCTTAAGAATTATGCTAAATCTATTCTGCCTGTGGCTCTATAAATGAATAAACAAAGCCTGGATGAACGATAAACATGCATTTGTTTATAGCATGGTTTACTGAATATGTTAAGTGAACTGCTGAGAACTGGTACTCATAAAACAAGATTCCTTTAAAAATATTAGTACTCATTTGCAATGGACCTGGTCATCCAAGAGCTCTGACGGAGATTTACAAGGAGATTAATGTTGCTTTCATGCCTGCTAACACAATATCCATTCTTCAGCCCATGAATCAAATAGTAATACAAACTTTCACATCTTATTATTTAAGAAATATATTTCATAAGGTGATACCTGCCATAAGTAGTGGTTCCTTTGATGGATTTGGGCAGATATGTTGAAAACCTTCTGGAAAGCATTATTCACTCTAGATAACAATAAAAATGTGGGTTTTATGGGAGAAGGTCAAAGTACACACATCAACGGGGCAGTGAAAGTTGATTTCAACCCTGACTAATGACTTTGAGGGATTCAAGAATTCAGTGAAGGGAGTAGCTACAGATTTGGTTGAAATAGCAAGATAACTAGAATTAGAATTGGAGACTTAAGATATGCCTGGACTTCTGCAATCTTATAATGAATGTTGAATAGATGAGAAGTAGCTTCTTACAAATGAGCAAAAATAAAAAATAAAAAGGTGGAGATAGCATCTATTCCTAGTGAAGGTGCTGCAAACAGTGTTGAAATGACAACAAAGGATTTAGAATATTTCATAAACTTACTTGATAAAGCAGCTGCACAGTGAGAGAATAAACTCCAATTTTGAAAGAAATTATACCGTGGGTAAAATGCTTTCAAGCAGCATTGCATACTACAGAGCAAAGATATGGGAAAGATAGTGTCAATTGATATGGCAAACTTCAATTGTTATTTTATGCTAAGAAATTGTCACAGCCTCGCCAGCCGTCAGCAACCACAACTCTGTTCATAAACAGTGAGGTAAAACCCTGCACTAGCAAAAATATTACGATTCACTGAATGCTCAGATGAAAGTTAGCCCTTATATCAATAAATTATTTTCCAATGTTATTTACATTTTTTAAACATAATGCTATTGTACACTTAGTATAGTGCAGTGTATTGTAGATATGCAGTATAATGTAGACATAATTTTTATTTGCAGTGGGAAACAAAAATTTGTGACTCGCTTTATTATGATATTTGCTATTTTGATATTTGCTTTATTGCAGTGCTCTGGAAACAAACCCACAATATATCTGTTGTATGACTGCACATAATTCCTACCACAAAGAATTGATGTTAAAACTAAATAAACTATTACATTTAAAAAAAAACAGCTCCTAACATCAAGTTTGCTTCACTATAGGTATCTGATAAATAACAATTGAAAAAATGAAGTTGAAATTACTATATAAACATGTAATATATGATTTCTAGTTTCTTTGTGTTTTTTTTTTTGCTTATTTATTTATTGTTTAAACTATTGCCAAATTGCATATAATATACTTCTTTGAGGAATGAAAAGTTAAAAATGTAAATGAACTTGTAGGAAAAAATACAGGAATCTGACTTTGTGACTTTGGATTAGGCAAGTGGTTTCTTATGCATAACAACAAAAGCACAGTAGCAACAACAAAATATATGAATTGCATTTCATCAAAATTAAAACTCTTACGCAAGAAAGGATCTTATCAAGAAAGTCAAAAGACAGCCAACAGAATGGGAGAAAATTTTTTGCAAATCATATTTGATTAGCAACTTATATTGAGGTTAAAGAACTCTTACATCTTAACAATAAAAGATAAATTTAAGATTTTTCAAAGAATTTCAGTAGATATTTTTCCAAGAAAGATATACAAGGGGCCAAATAAATACATGAAAGATGTTCAACATCATGAGTCTTTAGGAAAAAGTAAAACAAAACTTCAATTGGACACCACACTCACAAGAATCGTTTGTTTTTTTTTTTTTTTTTTCAAGGCATTCAATAAGTGTTTGTGAGGATGAAGGGAAGTAAGAACTTTCGTCCATTAATGGTGGTAATGTAAAATGGTGCAGTCATTTTGGAAAACAATTTGAGAGTTTATCAAAATGTTAAATGTAAAGTTATCACAGAATCCAGCAATTTCATTCTTAGGTGTAAGGTAAGGTAATTGAAAATATAGGGCCACACAAACACTTGCACATGAATATTCTTAGTAGCATTATTCATAATAGCCCTAACGGGGAAATAACTCAAATCCCCAATACTTGATGAGTAGATAAACAAATAGTGATATGTCCTTATAATGAGATATTATTTGACAATAAAAAGAAATAAAGTACTGAATTAATCAACCTTGGAAATGAACCTTGGAAACATTTTACTAACTGAAAGATGCCAGTGACAAAAGGCCACATATTCCATAATGCTATTTATGTTAAATGTCCAGAGTAAGCAAATGCATAGAGACATGAATGTATATTGGTGATTTCTGGGAACTGGAGGAAGAGATGAATAGGAGGTGATGGATAATGGGTACAGGTTTTCTTTTTTGGAGTGATACAACTGTTTTACTGTTAAATAGCTGTGATAGTTGCACAATTTTGTGAATATACTAAAAATGACCGAACTATACACTTTAAAAAGAGAGTTTTATGGTATTTGAATTATATCTTAATGAATCTCTTATTTAAAATGTGAATGAGACAGGTTGTAGCTGTAATACTTAAAGTAACTTGACTCTGTATTCATTATGAGTTTCAGTTTCCAGTACTATGAAATGCATAGTTAAGTCTTATCTTTAAAATCTTTTCCATCTCTGAAATTCTAATCACAATAAAATAATATGCTCTGCCCAACTGAAAAAGTATATAATTATACACACATGAAATATTTACAGTAACTATATCTGTAACTATGTATTTATTCTTTGAAAGTTTGTTTCCACTTCTGCAAATGAATAGTTGAGATATATCTTTAAAATATCTTTTAGTCTGAAATTCTCATTACAATAAAATGATATGTTTTACTTACCTGAAAAATTATATTAAATACACATGTACATACACACATACATGTATATACCATATATATATATATATATATACACACACACACATATATATAGCTGCTTACATTCTAGTCAATAAAGTTAAATTGTGAAATATGTAATTGGAGGGTCTTATTTGTATGCCTTTATAAAGCTTTGAAACTAAATTAATAGATCACAAAAAAATTCTTTGTCAGCGAATAAGAATATAATATAATCTATTTAACACCAAGTATTGAATTTAACTTTACAATTATCATCTTTCAATATGACTTCAGGTTGAAAAGACAACAACTAGAAAGTTTCATGAGTAAAAGCTCAAAGCTGTTACTGTGATAGATGGGTTCCAGTTAGGGGTGGCCCTGAAGGACTCTGAGAACTGCTTGAGGAATCTGAGACTATGAGCTCAACCGAGGAAGGCTAAAGTCAGTCAATGGAACACAAACAAAGGTGACTCATTTCACTTCTGGAAAGAGCAACTGTCTTCAGAGTTATTATTATAAAATGGTGGCCTGTGTTACTGTAGGATGCAGAAACCTGAGCTCATTCACAGGGTTCTCAATGACATACCACAAGGATCCTTTTTGATATCTGCACGTTTACTTACTACGTGTGTTTTCATGAAAGTAAACTGTGGATAGTTCACAGAAACTGGATGAGTAGCAGTTTGATCTCTAACTAAACAAGATGTAACTCTAGCTTTAAATGTAAAAAATAAAAATGAACAGATCACCAATTCAAGAAATAAGTTTTTTGAGTTGTTACAGACTTTATGAGAATATCTGATCCTTTTACTGTATTTATGGAGTTAACACTTTTAAGAATGTGAGGCAGTCCACTCAGTCCCACTGCTCATAACATGCCTATTAAATGATATGTATTTTTTCACTTTCACTTTGTAATAATATGGTTGAACGCAGCATATACTAAATAGTTATACAATCTTTCGTTTCTAGTCTTTCTTCCATTTTTTTCCTTGATCTGCCCAATTCCTACTCCCAGCTCCTTCAAGTATGATGACTACTCTTAGTTCCTAAAGAATAACTCCAGAATTGTTATGAATGTACAAGGAAACACAAATAAAGGTTATGATCTACCTCATATTTTAAAATAAATGATTGGGAGCAGTGTGTCATGCCTGTAATCCCAGCACTTTGCAAGCCTGATGCAGGTCGATCACTTGAGCCCAGGAGTTTGAGACTAGCCTAGGCAACATGGAAAAAACTTGTCTACCAAAAATACAAAAACTAGTCAAGTGTGGTGGTGGACTCCTGAAGTCCCAGCTACTCTGGAGGCTGAGGCAGGAGGATCACTTGAGCCCAGGAAATCAAGGCTGCAATGAGCCATGATTACACCACTGCACTCTAGCCTGGGCAACACGGCAATATCCTGCCTCAAAATAATAATGAAATAAAAATAAATGATTGTGTATGATACATGCTGCTCTCCTGCATCTTGTTTTATTCATGTTAAAATATATCTTGATGATATTTCCATATATTTATATAGAGATATTACATCTTCTTAATTGCGTATGATTTTATTAATATGCCACAGTGTATTTAACATTTTAGGAGCAGTCAAAATTTGCCATGTCAAACAGTGCTGCAAATGAATGTCGGTGTATATATTATTTTGTGTGTGTGTGTGCCAGCATATTTGTAAGATAAGTTCTCCAAAGGGAAAATAAAGCATTATTCACATTTAAAAGCATCACTTACAGTCTGAAGCACCTGTGTGGACACATGCTTTCCAAGTAATGTTAGTTTCCCCAAACCACATCAACTTGGAGTATGTATAGTGATGGTAATCAATACCATTCTCTCTATTCTCTCTGATTCAACCCTCACTCAAAGGTGTGGAATAAATAAAAATTGTTTCCATATGGTTCATTATCAATTACTGATATGTTCTCTTAATTAACCATGTATCCTCTGTCACTTTACCAGACATTACTGTATTTCAGTTTGTTATTGTAACATTTTGTCCCCTTCCCCTCATGATGGGAGCTATGGTGTCATGCCACTCTCCTCTACTTCTGAAATTATTACCCCATGCATTTTGATGCCACTTCTATGCTGCAACAGTAATGTAGTTATTTTATGGTATAATAAGAGCATTTCTTTTTACCTTCAGTTTATTCCATACATCAGGTGACATAAATAATTTATTTTTCCTTTCTCTTGATCATCAATTTTCCAATAGAAAGCAATATATTAGGGCATGCCTTCTCTTATATTTTTTGATTTTTGACTGATGTCAGTGCTAGGATTGGTTAACAGCTAACTCCATTATTTCTTTTGTATGGAAACATACACATACACACACACACACACACACACACACACACACACACACACACACAAAGAGTTTTATTATAATTTTCCTCTCAGCTATTTGTATTTTTCCTTCCTTTTAACATAGTTCTTAACAGAGCTATTATTTAGAACTTGGGATCATTATGAGAGACTTCCAAAAAAAATCCTACATGACATTTTATTTTACAAAGCCAAGTAATTTATATATAATATTCATGAAATAAATTATCATTCTCAAATTATCTATAACAATTGTAATATTGTTCTGAATTTTAGAAGTTTTAAATGAATATGTTAAAGAGTTTCATGAATGTGATAATTCAATTTTTTGTAATTGTCCCTAATGCTGGCATGTTAGAGTACTTGCCTTGAAAAATACTTTACATCTCAACCCTTGTTGTAAAACATTGATTCATTCTAATGATTAATAATTGATTTTTATAACATTTCAAATAGCTATAAAAGTGGACAGCAGTTTGTTACTGTTAATGAGCAGTTTGTCCATGTTTCAGAAGCAAATAAAAAAGAATTAATTTTACTTAAATTGTTGCTAGGTCAACACTACTGTGTTGGAGTTTCTTATTTAGAATTCATCCAGAATTGGAAGCACCTGATGTGCTGAATATTTTCTGCTTCTCGTAGCTATGTTTTAGATTTTGGCTTCTCCTGGATGACAATAAAGAGTAAGGTGTTACAATAATTTCAAAAAATTACTTTCTTATTTTGACCATCAATAACAATTAAGATTTATACACCTCTTGGCTTTTCAGTGTCGTCTTTATTGTTAAATATATTTTATGCATTAAACTTATCTTGATAATTAGCCTCTCATTCCTAGGTATGAAATAATCTTCATTATATATGCCACATCTTCTAGTGAAGTGTGTCTCCAATGGTATAAGCTTAAAAATTGCTTATTGAGGGGATGATCCAAGATGGCTGTTTAGGAACAGCTCAGGATTGCAGCTCCCAGTGAAAGCGCAGAGGCTGCTGCAGGTGATCCCCAGGCAAGCAGGGCCTGGAGTGGACCTCAGCAGACCTACAGCAGAGGGGCCAGACTGTCAGAAGGAAAACCAAGAAACAGAAACAACCTCATCATCAACAAACTGAACGTCCACTCAGAGACCCAATCTGAAAGCCAGCAACTACAAAGATCACAGGTGGATAAATCCATAAAGATGGGAAGAAACCAGCGCAAAAAGGATGAAAACATCCGAAACCAGAACACCTCTCCTTCTAAAAGGTATCACAACTCCTCACCAGCAAGGGAACAAGGTTGCATGGAGAACAAGTGTGAAGAAATGACAGAATCACACTTCAGAAGGTGGGTAGTAAGAAACTGTTGTGAACCAAAAGAACATGTTCTAACCCAATGCAAAGAAACTAAGAACCTTGAAAAAAGATTTGACGAAACGCTAATGAGAATGGACAAAATAGAAAGGAATATAAATGAATTGATGGAGCTGAAAAACGCAACACGAGAACTTCACAAAGCATGCACAAGTATCAACAGCCAAATTGACCAAGCAGAAGAAAGGGTATCAGAGGTTGAAGATCAACTCAATGAAATAAAACGGGAAGGCAAGAATAGTGAAAAAAGGGTAAAAAGGAATGAACAAAGTCTCCAAGAAATGTGGGACTATGTGAAAAGACCTAATCTACGTTTGATAGGCGTACCTGAATGCGACGAAGAGAATGAATCCAAGCTGGAAAATACTCTTCAGGATATTATCCAGGAAAACTACACCAACCTAGCAAGGCAGGCAAATATTCAAGTCCAGGAAATACAGGGAACACCACAAACATATTCGTCAAGAAGAGCAACCCCAAGGCACATAATCGTCAGATTCACCAGGGTTGAAATGAAGGAGAAAATACTAAGGGCAGCCAGAGAGAAAGGTCGGCTTACCCAAGAAGGGAAGCCCATCAGACTCACAGCAGATCTCTCAGCAGAAACCCTACAAACCAGAAGAGAGTGGGGGCCAATATTCAACATCGTTAAAGAAAAGAATTTTCAACCCAGAATCTCCTATCCAGCCAAACTAAGCTTCATAAGTGAAGGAAAAATAAAATCCTTTGGGAATGTGCAAGTACTCAGAGATTTCGTCACCACCAGGCCAGCTTTACAAGAGCTCCTGAAAGACGCTCTACACATATAAAGGAACAACCAGTACCATCCACTCAAAAAACATGCCAAATGGTAAAGAGAATCAACACAATGAAGAATCTGCATCAATTAATGGGCAAAACAGGAAGCTAGCACCAAAATGGCAGTATCAAATTCACACATAACAATATTAACCCTAAATGTAAATGGACTAAATGCACCAATCAAAAGACACAGACTGGCAAATTGGATAAAAAGCCAAAATCCATCGGTGTGTTGTATCCAGGAAACCCATCTCACATGCAAGGATGCACAAAGGCTCAAAATAAAGAGATGGTGGAAGATTTACCAAGCAAATGGAGAGCAAAAAAAAAGCAGGAGTTGCAATTCTCATCTCTGATAAATTAGACTTTAAAGCAACAAAGATCGAAAGAGACAAAGAAGTACATTACATAATGGTAAAAGGATCAGTGCAACAAGAAGAGCTAACGATCCTAAATATATATGCACCCAATACAGGAGCACCCGGATACATGAGGCAAGTTCTTAATGACTTACAAAGAGACTTAGACTCCCACACAATTATAGTGGGAGACTTTTAACACCCCATTGTCAATATTAGACAGATGAACCAGACAGAAAATTAACAAGGATATCCAGGACTTGAACTCACACCTGGACCAAGCAAACCTAATAGACATTTACAGAACTCTCCACCCCAAATCCACAGAATATACATTCTTCTCAGCACCAGATCACACGTACTCTAAAATTGACCATATAATTTGGAGTAAATCACTCCTCAGCAAATGCAAAAGAACGGAAATC